>NC_084624.1:12287484-12324984 GCF_033978795.1 Nerophis ophidion | reverse complement strand
AGAGAATCAATTTTCAGGTGTCTTTTTGCAGCTGCTTCTCGGTCAAACACACCATCAGCAGCTTTTCTATATTTTTAATGGATTAATGTCCGCAATCTGCTACGGAAATTGGCAGTCGGGTCTTTAAATGTTGTGTTTCATGCTGGCAGGAGACGTGACCCCAATGTGTAGAGAGGGCAGGTTATGTGCAAGTAAAAGGTCCTTTTATAAGTAAAGTGAAGTGAATTATATTTATATAGCGCTTTTCTCTAGTGACTCAAAGTGCTTTACATAGTGAAACCCAATATTTAAGTTACATGTAAACCAGTGTGGGTGGCACTGGGAGCAGGTGGGTAAAGTGTCTTGCCCAAGGACACAACGGCAGTGACTAGGATGACGGAAGCGGGAATCGAACCTGTAACCCTCAAGTTGCTGGCACTGCCACTCTACGAACACAATGGTGTGGAACGGCACAGAAATGAGCTAAAGTGACAAAAGTGACATCCTCATTGTTACCGAAGGACATGATGGACTTTTTGTTCTGTCCAAACTAATCGCACCTTATGGCCGTCTTCTTCTCAGCGGCGTTCTGGTCCGCCCTCGGTGGCAAGAAGGAATACCAGACCTCCAAGACTCTGCAGAATGTGGTCAAACCGCCGCGTCTGTTTGGCTGTTCCAACAAAACGGGAAGGCTCATCGTAAGTAAAATGATAAAAGTCCGGAGAGAGTTTTTGTGGAGGATTTGATGCGTTCACTTTGCTGCTTCAAGGTGGAAGAAGTGCCAGGAGACTTCACCCAGTCTGACTTGGCCACTGATGATGTCATGATCCTGGACACCTGGAGCCAAGTAAGACCTGAACATGGAAACTAATTTCCCTTTGCTCTTGTATGGAAGGTAAAATGGGACGAATAAATAATGACTTAAATGTGTCACTAAATATGTACCATTGGAATTAAATACAAACATGTGTTATTAAATGTAAAAGTGCATGTATTTGTTAAATAATTTAATAATATATTGCAATATTCAATCAATTTAACCATTGTAATCAATTATTCAACATGTTTTCTCATATTTCATCGTTACATTTAAGTATTTCATTATTTATTTAATTATTTCCGCGAGAGGGACAAGCAGTAGAAAAAGGATGGACGGCATGAACCTGTATGTCAGCGCTTCATGAATTTATTTTGTCTGTCAAACTCATCCATCAAAGTCATATTCTACTGCTTGTCCCTTTTGTTTTTATATATACTGTGTGTGTATGTATATATATATATATATACACATTTTTTACCTCTTATATAAATATATTTATATAAAGATAGATGTATAAATATATATTTATACGCACATGTACATATATATGTAGAAATATATACATACATGCATATATGTATATATATACATATATGTATGTATATCATCCATCCATTTCCTACCGCTTATACAAACATATTTATATAAAGATATATGTATATACAGTGGTGCAAAAAAGTATTTAGTCAGCAACCGATTGTGCAAGTTCTCCCACTTAAAATTATGTCAGAGGTCTGTAATTTTCATCATAGGTACACTTCAACTGTGAGAGACAGAATGTGAAAAAAAATCCAGGAATTCACACTGTAGGAATTTTAAAGAATTTATTTGTAAATTATGGTGGAAAATAAGTATTTGGTCAACCATTCAAAGCTCTCACTGATGTATAAACTCAACTTGTCATGTTTGGAGGAAGAAGAATACTGAGTTGCATCCCAAGAACACCATAACTACTGTGAAGCATGGGGGTGGAAACATCATGTTCTGGGGCTGTTTTTCTCCTAAGGGGACAGGACGATTGATCCGTGTTAAGGAAAGAATGAAGGGGGCCATGTATTGTCAGATTTTGAGCCAAAACCTCCTTCCATCAGTGAAAGCTTTGAATGGCTGACCAAATACTTATTTTCCACCATAATTTACAAAAAAATTATTTAAAATTCCTACAATGTGAATTTTTTTTCCACATTCTGTCTCTCACAGTTGAAGTGTACCTATGATGAAAATTACAGACCTCTGTCATCATTTTAAGTGGGAGAACTTGCACAATTGGTGGCTGACTAAATACTTTTTTGCCCCACTGTATATACATATATACATACATATCATACATATACACACACACACACACACACACACAGGTATATATATATATATATATATATATATATATATGTATATATATATATATATATATGTATATATATATATATATATATATGTATATGTATGTATATATATGTATGTATATTTACATAATGTATGTATATCAACCATCCATTTTCTACCGCTTATATAAATACATTTATATAGACATGTATAAATATATACATACACAAAACACAAACATATACACACACACATATATATATATATATATATACATATACACACACACACACACACACACACACACACACACACATATATATATATATATACACATATCCATCCATATTCTACCGATTTATTTAAAGATATATGCATAGTATATAATTTATTGAAGCGTGAAATAATTAATGAAATATTTGAAATAATTATTTACTTTATTAAATAGTTCAATGCACTTTCATATTATATAAATTAAAAACACTTTTAATAACACAAGTAAGTGTCTAATTCCAAGGGTAATTAACCAATGACATATTTAGGTCATTATTTCAAGATATATTTATTCATTTCCCCCCCATTTGACCCTCCATGCTCTTATCAAATCCGAGATGAAAAATGTGTTTTTTTTCTGGTTTCCACGCAGCTCTTTATTTGGGTCGGTAACGACGCGAACACGCAGGAAAAAGCTGGAGCTCCCAAAATAGGTTGGTTGCACACTCAGACTAGGAGCCGCTCATAGCTGGGAAAACGCTTCATGCAGCTTTAAGCAACGTTTTAAAAAACACCACAAGTTGTTTTCCTGGCATGGCGCATCGTAATCAGTGCACAAGTACACACTTTTTACAAGGGGAACTCTTTCACTGTCGGCATGAATGGCAAGACTTTCCATTCAAAACGATGATTAATACTTTACGAACAATGGGAGACCGGGCTTTCTGCGGAACGCTCTCCCTGACCACCTGAGGGCACCTCAGACTGTGGATGCTTTTAAAAAAGGCTTAAAAACCCATCTTTTTAAAAAAGGCTTTTTATAGACATGCTATTGGGCTGTTTCTAGTTTTATATTTTATTTATTTTTATTATCTTTTTTTAAATTATTATTAATATTATTACAATTTTTTTTACACTGTGGCACTTTGAGGTTGTTTACTCAACGTAAAGTGCTTTTTTTTACAAATAAAATCCATTATTATTATTATTATTATTAATACACGCTCACTGGAGCGTGTATGGTGCGTTCAAGACATTACCCATCATGCCCTTGGGCTCTAACGCAGACCATTAGTATGACATGCTGCTCTTGTGACTGCCAACGATGACGATGGCCTTTTTACTTTTCTAGCTCCAGGGGGCACATTTTGTCTTGGACTAGCTCAGACCCAAAGAGGCCAGCGACATGTGTCTGCGTGCTCTTCACTATGTTTCCGTGCACTGAAGTAGTCTGATTTCTTAAATAGTTAGTTTTTTATGTATTTGCACACCTATTTGTGAAGTCCAAGCGTCCATGCAGTCTCGATTGGTCATACGCCATGTGCCTACCGTACACTGGGGGGCGCCAATTCCTTTTTGCGCTATTAAATGAATTACTTTTTCTGTTGACATATGACTTTGGAACGGACAGTCCCATCATAATGTGTTAATGACCATTCATTCCAAACATGAACGGAAGACAATAATAAACTAAATCAGGCGGGGCCCTAAGCAGAATTTTATCTGGATGCTGTCCACCCTGATTCCTTTTTATTTGTATTTGTAAAGTTGTGAACCTTTTTTAATATTTTTTTTAAAATAAACATGATTTTAATTGTATGTATGTTTTGTACTAAAACAAATTAATGGGGAAAACATTTTAGGACTATTATATTTTTTAAATAACTATTTAAACTTCATTAACATTTTAAAACTTCCCAATTGTGTTTTGACCATGCCTCTACCCAACTATCATGCAGTTTTGGAACAACAGACAGTCCCATCATAATGTGTTAATAACCATTTAGTCCAAACATGAATGGAACTAATGCAGGCAGGGCAGAATTGTATCCCACCCATCCATCCATTTTCTACCGCTTGTATTCACGTCTAATTATTAATATGAAAAAAATATATACATTTTGTTCATTTAATTTTATGCATATTTTGTGCTAAAACCAATTCTTTGGAAAAACATTTTTAATTTTTTTTTTTTATCATGGACAATAATTACTTTAACATCATTAAAACATACATTTGGAAACTTCCCAATTGGAACAACAGACAGTCCCATCATAATGTGTTAATGACCATTTAGTCCAAACATGAATGGACCTAATGCAGGCAGGGCAGAATAGTATTAATTTGTAATTATTTTTATGAAAAAAATACATACATTTTCTTTATTTATTTTTATGCCTGTTTTGTGATAAAACTAATTCATAGGAAAATTGTATTATTATTATTATTTTTAATCGAGGAAAATAAATACTTTAACATCATTAAAAAATACATGTAGAAACTTCTCAATTGGAACAACGGACAGTCCCATCATAATGTGTTAACGACCATTTAGTCCAAACACGAATGGAACTAATGCAGGCAGGGCAGAATTGTATTCACTTTCATTATTTATATGAAAAAAACATATACATTTTGTTTATTTAATTTGATGCATATTTTGTGCTAAAACAAATTGATGGGAAAAATCTTTTTCGGATTTTATTTTATCTATTTTTTAATTGAGGAAAATAACTACTTCAACATCATTAAAACATACATTTGGAAACTTCCCAATTGGAACAATGGACAGTCCCATCATAATGTGTTAATGACAATTTAGTCCAAACATGAATGGAACTAATGCAGGCAGAATTTCATTCATTTCTAATTATTTATATGAAAAAATATTTATTATTTTGTTTATTTAATTTTATGCATGCTAAAACAAATTCAGGGGGAAAAATGTTTTAGGAATTGTTTTTTTTTTTAATTTTGAAAATATTTACTTTAACTTCATTAAAACATACATTTGGTAACTTCCCAATTGTATCAGGCCGAGTTGGCACGACGGACAGTCCCATCATAATGTGTTTATGACCGTTTATTCCACACATGAATGGAACTAATGCAGGCAAAATTTCATTCATTTCTAATTATTTATATGAAAAAATGTGTATAATTTTGTTTATTCAAATTTATGCATGCTAAAACAAATTCATGGGGAATTTTTTGTTTATTTTTTTAAATCATAGAAAATAATTACCTTAACATCATTAAAACATACATTTGGAAACTTACCAATTGTATCAGTATCAGGCAGAATTGGAGCGACGGACAGTCCCATCATAATGTGTTAATGACCATTTATTCAAAACATGAATGGAACTAATGCAGGCAGGGCAGAATTGTATTCATTTCTAATTATTTATATGAAAAAATATATATATTTTGTTTATTTAATTTTATGCATGATAAAACAAATTCATGGGGATTTTTTGTTTGTTTTTAAATCATGGAAAATAACCACTTAACATCATTAAAACATACATTTGGAAACTTCCCAATTGTATCAGTATCAGGCAGAGTTGGAATGACGGACAGTCCCATCATAATGTGTTAATGACCATTTAGTCCAAACATGAGTGGAACTAATGCAGGCAGGGCACAATTTTATTAATTTCTAATTATTAATATGAACAATATATATATTTTAGTTTATTTAATTGTATGCATGTTTTGTGCTAAAACAAATTCATGGGAAAAAAAATGTGGATTTTTTTTATTTATTTTTTTCAAATCATGGAAAATGACTACTTTAATTAACATCTTTAAAACATACATTTGGTAACTTACCAATTGTGTCAGTATCAGGTGAAGTTGGCACGATGGACAGTCCCATCATAATGTGTTTATGACCATTTATTCCACACATGAATGGAACTAATGCGAGCATTCATTTCTATTTACTTATATGAAAGTTTTTTTTTTTAAATATTTTATTTAATTTGATGAATGTTTTGTGCTAAAACATAAATAACGTGGGGATTTTTTTTTTTTTAAATAGCAGAACATAATTTTAATATGAACAAAACATTTGAAAAGGTTCCAATTGCGTCGTGTGTCCATGACTGCAAGTCATAATTTGTTCCTTTGTCCATCTCTTGCAGCGAGAGACTACGTGGACTTGGACCCAGCCGGCCGTAAGGGGCTGCCCATCACCACCATCAAGCAGGGAGCCGAGCCGCCCACCTTCACCGGCTGGTTCCATGCTTGGGACCCCAAGATGTGGGAGACAGATCCCCTGGAGAGGATCCGTGCTCGTTTCTGAGCACCAAACTCTTCGCTAACTTTGCACCTATTTAGCAGCTGTTGCCCGACATTCCCTTACCTCCAAATCCTTAAGTGCCAAAAGCCCAGCTTGCAGTCAGACTGAAGGCCGAGAGGGATCAGAGTGGTCTAGAAAAGGAGGCTTTTTTTGTATTGATTGGATCTAATAGTTGCTAATATTTCCTCGAATACTAATACTTCCTTTACATTTATGTAAAGGAAGTAGGCGAGATGCTGCAGACAGCTTTTACGTCTGGATTGTGCTACTTGGGAGAAGTTGCATGCTGCATTTTCTTTGTTGTATATGCATGCACGCATTTATCACCGTGTCCACGCTTTCAAATAAAACTCCCGCAGCTCAAATGCGTGTCGTGCAAATGTTCATCTATTTATCATTTGACTTCAACTTCTTCTTCAGATCTTGGCGCGCGCTACCTTCCACTTTTTTCACCAGATTCAAAGCGCTGCAACTTCAAAAAGTTCAGCCTACTCGGTAATCGCGGGCTATCCCTTCACAAATTCCAAAAATTCACAGATTTCCGGGACATTTTTCCTACTTGAAATGAATTGGCCATTTTTCAAACTTTCACCATTTCCACATTTTTTTAAAGGCCTACTGAAATGAGGTTTTCTTATTTAAACGGGGATAGCAGGTCCATTCTATGTGTCCTACTTGATCATTTCGCGATATTTTTGCTGAAAGGATTTAGTAGAGAACATCGACGATAAAGTTCGCAACTTTTGGTCGCTAATAAAAACGCCTTGCCTGTACCGGAAGTAGCAGACGATGTGCGCGTGACGTCACCGGTGTGAGGGCTCCTTACATTGTTTATAATGTGAGCCATCAACAGCAAGAGCTATTTGGACCGAGAAAGCGACAATTTCCCCATTAATTTGAGCAAGGATGAAATATTCGTGGATGAGGAAAGTTAGAGTGAAGGACAAAAAAAAGAAAAACCGGCGGCATTAGGACCGTTTCAGATGTAATTAGACACATTTACTAGGATAATTCTGGAAAATCCCTTATCTGCTTATTGTTTTAATAGTGTTTTAGTGAGATTGTAAAGACATACCTGAAAGTCGAATGGCTGCGGTGAACGCCAGTGTCTCTCAGAGAAGCCTATGGAGGAGCCAAGATCACAACTGCCTTTTTGAGCTGCAGGAGGAAGTCCCATAATCCACTCAAGTCTCCTGTAAGAGCCGACTTAATATCACAATTTTCCCATCCAAAAACTTGCTGGTTGACGTAGAGGAACATGTTCGCTTGACCGCTCTGTTTAATCTTCACAACAAACAAAGAAACAACGGCTGTGTTTCGGTTGCTGAAGGCAGCTGCAATCTACTGCTTTCCACCAACAGCATTCTTCTTTATAGTCTCCATTATTAATTGAACAAATTGCAAAAGATTCAGCAACACAGATGTCCAAAATACTGTGTAAACATTCCTCTTAATCAGGATAAAAAAGGAAGTTGTTTTTTGAACCGGAAAAATTCCCGGAATTCCGTAATGCCATTTCTCAACTCAACATGTTACTACTTCAACATTTCTCGATCAATGTGAACATTTCTAACACCAACAACTTCAACTCATTTCGAACATTCAAGTTTGTTTTTTTTACCATTTTACCCAAAAATTCCTGCTTTTTCCGAAAATCCCATTGAAATCATTCTTCAAAGTTCTACAACCCCCACATTGTTCATCTGATTCAAACTGTTCCAACATTAAAATATTCAGCCTATTACGGAATTGTGTGCTCTCCTTCAACAATTCTAAAAAAAAAATGTATATGAAAAAAATATATATTTTTTGTTTATTTAATTTTATGCATGTTTTGTGCTAAAACAAATTCATGGGAAAAACATTTTGGATTTTATTTTTATTTTTTAAATCATGGAAAATAACTACTTTAACATAATTAAAACATACAGTTGGAAAGTTTCCATTTGGAACAACAGACAGTCCCATCATAATGTGTTAATGACCATTTCGTCCAAACATGAAAGGAACTATAGCAGGCAGGGTAAAATTGTATAATTTCTAATTATTTATATGTATAAAAATATATATATATATTTATATTATTTATATTCTAAAAAATAAATGGCCAGATTTCCCATAATTCCTTTTTTTTTTTTTTTCCATTTACCCATTCAAATTCACTTTTAATACACCTACTTCATTATCTTTAATCTGCGATGAGGAGGCGACTTGTCCAGGGTGTACTCTGCCTTCCGCCCGATTGCAGCTGAGATAGGCTCCAGCACCCCCCACGACCCTGAAAGGGACACACAGTAGAAAATGGATGAATGGATTATGTTTCATATCTCACTCTTATTTTATTAGGGAGTCTGAATTAACATTCAACATTTCTCAGCAACCTTCTTAAATACATTTCTGTTGTATTTCTCCCATCGATGCACTTCTAGACGTTCTGTTCTTTTTAGTTTGTGACGCAAAAAAAAGTTTCCTCTTCATAATTGTTGCTATGATTTTATGGAACGGTATCTGCTTCCGGGTTGTATTTCGCGCGTTAAAATCGGCGCATGCGCGATACGAAGGGTCTCTTCATGACAATTGTTGCAGTGTTTTTATGGAATGGTATAATAACAGGGTTTCCCACACATTCATTTATTTGTGGCGGCCCGCCACGACAGAATTACGGCCGCCACAAATAAAAATAAATAAATAATAAATAAAAAATTTTTGGGGGGGGCTTTTGACTCACTCGACCGCTCATAAAAGCAATGGGACTCTGTCTGTGAATGGAGCTTGTAGTTACATATTGTATAAACATGTAAATATTATATAAATATGTATATAAATACGTACATAAAGTGTTGTAAATATATTCCAACTCCGCATTCTTCTTGGTCTTCGCCGCCACTGCCACCCCCACCCCCACCCCCCATCCGATTCCATAACCCCCCCACCCGCAAACACCCCCGCCGCCGCCCTACCACACCACCACAAATAGATGCCTGACCTGTGGGAAACACTGAATAATAAATAATAATAATAATAATGGATTAGATTTATGTAGCGCTGTTCTGGACACTCAAAGCGCTACACAGAGAAGTGAGAACCCATCGTTCATTCACACCTGGTAGCGGTGACCATAGACATCTTATAAGGGTACGCAGCATCGAGCGCTACTGCCTACTGGCACCGACGAGACGTGGGGCCGCCATCTTGGAGTGGTGATCCGCTCCACTATGCAATTCATTTGGGAGGAGCAATGAACCATCAGCGGATTTAGTTCATCTTACCTCACTAAATACCACTGATTTTCACGAGCTTTTTTGTTATACGTGTAGCTATGATAAAGGACACATGTTTTGGTGTGTTTTATTATTCATAGTTCGCTTAACATCACGTCTTCTTCCGCTTATCCGAGGTCGGGTCACGGGGGCAGCGGCCTAAGCAGGGAAGCCCAGACTTCCCTCTCCCCAGCCACTTCGTCCAGCTCTTCCCGGGAGATCCCGAGCCGTTCCCTGGCCAGTCGGGAGACATAGTCTTCCCAACGTGTCCTGGGTCTTCCCCGTGGCCTCCTACCGGTTGGACGTGCCCTAAACACCTCCCTAGGGAGGCGCTTGGGTAGCATCCTGATCAGATGATCCGACCTCATCCGGCTCCTCTCCATGTGGCAGAGGCTTTACTTTGAGCTCCACCCGAGTGGTAGAGCTTCTCACCCTATCTCTAAGGGAGAGCGGAGGAAACTCATTTCGGCCGCTTGTACCCATGATCTTGTCCTTTCGGTCATAACCTAAAGCTCATGACCACAGGTGAGGATGGGAACGTAGATCGACCAGTAAATTGAGAGCTTTGCCTTCCGGCTCAGCTCCTTCTTCACCATAAGGGATCGATACAGCGTCCGCATTACTGAAGACGCCGCACCGTTCCGCCTGTCGATCTCACGATCCACTCTTTCCTCACTCGTGAACAAGACTCCTAGGTACTTGAACTCCTCCACTTGGGGCAGGGTCTCCTCCCCAACCGGGAGATGGCACTCCACCCTTTTCCGGTCGATGATGCTGTGTTCCAAATTTAAGTTATTTACTGAAATTGAGTGAGCCTATGACTTTGCACTTCTATATATATATATATATATATATATATATATATATATATATATATATATATATATATATATATTAGGGGTGTGGGAAAAAATCGATTCGAATTTGAATTCTCACGTGCGATTCAGAATCGATTCTCATTTTTTTTTAAATCGATTTTTTATTTATTTAATTTTTTTAATTTTTATTTCTTTTATCAATCCAACAAACCACTACACAACAATACCATAACAATGCAATCCAATTCCAAAACCAAACCTGACCCAGCAACACTCAGAACTGCAATAAGCAGAGCAATTGAGAGGAGACACAAACACGGCACAGAACAAACCAAAAGTAGTGAAACAAAAATGAATATTATCAACAACAGTATCAATATTAGTTATAATTTCAGCATAGCAGTGATTAAAAAAAATCCCTCATTGACATTATCATTAGACATTTATAAAAATAATAAAAAAGAACAATAGTGTCACAGTGGCTTACACTTGCATCGCATCTCATAAGCTTGACAACACACTGTCCAATGTTTACACAAAGATAAAATAAGTCATATTTTTGGTTCGTTTAATAGTTAAAACAAATTTACATTATTGCAATCAGTTGATAAAACATTGTCCTTTACAATTATAAAAGCTTTTTAAAAAAATATTCTACTCTGCTAGCATGTCAGCAGACTGGGGTAGATCCTGCTGAAATCCTGTGTAATAAATGAATACAGAATCGTTTTGAATCGGGAAAAAATTCGTTTTTGAATCGATAATCGTGTTGAATTGAAAAAAAAAATTGATTTTGAATCGAATTGTGACCCCAAGAATCGATATTGAAGCCCTGATATATATATATACATACACACACCATATTTCCTTGAATTGCCGCAGGGCATATAGTATGCGCCTGCCTTGAATTACTGCCGGGTCAAACTCGCTTCGCAAAATAATTAGCGCATGCTTAGTATTACCGCCTGGTCAAACTCGTGACGTCACAGGTGACACTTCCCCTGTCATCATTTTCAAAATGGAGGAGGCTGATTTCAATACCGGTAATTTAAAATCGCATAAAGGGAAGAAGATTAAGAGCTATTCAGTAGGATTTAAGGTCCAAGTTTACATCACACTCAAATTTTTACTGCATGCCTTTGGTAAGTGCCGGAGTGAGAAGAGGTTTTAAAATAATTAGCGCATGCTTACTTTTACCGCATGCCTTTAGTAGGCGCAGGAGTGAGAACAGGTTTTAAATTAATTAGCGCCCCGGCGGCAATTCAAGGAAATACGGTGTATATATTATATTCTGTTTTAGTTACTTTGAATTTACAACCCCCTGGCGCTATTTTATTTTGTACTGTTTTTGTACGTATTTAGATTGTTGTTTCTCGTCTGTTTGTATATGTTGAAATTTATAAATAAAAGTTTTTGTTTTTTTTAAATAATACATTTGCTTCCGGGTTGTATCCCGCGCCTTGAGACCGGCGCATGCGCAATACAAAGGGTCCTCTCCGGCTTCCAATCGTCTAATCCAGGTGAGTTAGTCTAATTTGTGATAAATGTGCATTTTTTAATCGGCAAATATCGCTTTGAGACGACCTCCTCCGCAGTTTGTGGCCCTTATTTTTTAGCAAAATATCCGATACGTTGAAATAAACACTATCTTTTTTTCTAAACACAAGCAGCGTCTATTTGGGGGCGGGCGGCTTGTTTTTTGTTGTTGTGAAAAACAAGTTTTCTTAAATAAATATTCGTTATATTCCTCCCACTTACTTCCAGACGTTCGGTTCTTGTACTTTGTGACGCAAAAAAAAGTCTTCTCTTCGTGACAATTGTTGCTATGTTTTTATGGAACGGTATCTGCTTCCGGGTTGTAGCCCGCGCTTTGAGAGTGGCGCATGCGCACACCCCCTCTCGAAATTCGGTTTCCAATAGTCTAATCCAGATGTTTTAGTCCAATTTGTGAAGAATGTGCATTTTTAATCGGCAAATATCGCTTTGAGACGACCTCCTCTGCAGTTTGGGGCCATTCTGTTTTGGCAAAATATCTGATACTTCAAATAAATACACACTATATTTTTTACTAAACACAAGCAGTTGCGGGCGTCTTATTTATTGTTGTGAAAAACTGTCAGAGTTAGTTTGTGACGAACCCCAAGATGCAGAGACATAGACAGGCATTGAACAGGAAAACATGATTTAATTAAAATAATAGAACAAGAACAAACCAAAGGGGTACAACCAAAAGCGCGCACGAGGCGGATAAAAAACTAAGGGAGCTAGCATGGGAGCTAGAACATAAAAGGATCTTAGCATGGAAGCTAGCAAAAACCAAAACGGTTTAGCATGGAATTGAGCGGGTGGCGAGCAGGAAAACAGAAGTCGTAACGTGTAGTTCAAAACAAACTTGGAAGCAGGGAACAAAAGACAATAAGCTACAAACCACTATCGCATATAGCTGACCGCAACGCTGCATTGACACGATATGATACGACAGGTAGCAGCGACAATAATCCAGCACTGACTGGAGGACAAAAGCAGGTACAAATAGGAGCGGGCTGATTGACACCAGGTGTGCCCCAGGTGCCAATCAGCCACAGCTGAGGGGAAAAAAACGCTCAGGTAGAAACACAGGAAACAGACAAAATAAGAGCGCTGACAGGAAATACTACACAGATGGAGGAAACCAAGACAAAATAAAACACAAACAAACTGTCATGGGGAAGCCTGACAAAAACAAATTTTCTTCAATCTATCTTTGTTGTATTCCTCCCACTTACTTCCAGACGTTCGGTTCTTGTACTTTGTCACGCAAATAAAAAGTCTCCTCTTCTTGACAATTGTTGCTATATTTTTATGAAACGGTATCTGATTTCGGGTTGTAGCCCGCGCTTTGAGAGTGGCGCATGCGCACCTCCCCTCCCGAGATCCGGTTTCCAATCGCATAATCCAGGTGTGCGTCTATTTGGGGACGGGCGGTTTACTTTTTTGTCGTAAAAAAAAGTTTGGGGGCCGCAAACTTCGCCCATTTAGTGAAAAAAAAACAAAGCGATGAAATCGACGCCTCCCATACCTGTATCAGTCAACTATTTTAAAGGCCTACTGAAATGAGATTTTCTTATTTAAACGGGGATAGCAGGTCCATTCTATGTGTCATTCTTGATCATTTCGCGATATTGCCATATTTTTGCTGAAAGGATTTAGTAGAGAACATCGACGATAAAGTTTGCAACTTTTGGTCGCTAATAAAAAAGCTTTGCCTGTACCGGAAGTAGCAGACGATGTCCACGTGACGTCACGGGTTGTGGAGCTCCTCACATTCTCACATTGTTTACAATCATGGCCACCAGCAGCGAGAGCGAGTCGGACCGAGAAAGCGACAATTTCCCCATTAATTTGAGCTAAGATGAAAGATTCGTGGATGAGGACAGTGAGAGTGAAGGGCTAGAAAAAAAAAAGGCGGGGTCAGTGGGAGCGATTCAGATGTTATTCGACACATTTACCAGGATAATTCTGGAAAATCCCTTATCTGCTTATTGTGTTACTAGTGTTTTAATGAGATTATATGGTACCTGAAAGTCGGAGGGGTGTGGCCACGGGTGTGGTGACCGCCAGTGTCTCCGGTGGGAGGAGGTAAGAGAGTCCGCAGCTGCAGGAGGAGGCAAGCTCCGCTCATGTCTGCGGTAAGAGCAGACGTATTACCACAATTTTCTCACCAAAACCTGCCAGTTGACATGTGGTAGAGAACCATGTTCGCTTGACCGCTCTGTTCCATAGTAAAGCTTCACCTTCGTGAATGTAAACAAGGAAACACAGGCTGTGTTTGTGTGGCTAAATGCGGCCGCAATACACCGCTTCCCACTTACATCTTTCTTCTTTGACGTCTCCATTATTAATTGAACAAATTGCAAAAGATTAAGCTACACAGGTGTCCAGAATACTGTGTAATTATGCGATTAAAGCAGAGACTTTTAGCCGTGAGCGGTGCTGGAAGAAAATATCCGCTACAACCGGTAACGTCACGCACACGCGTCATCATTCCGCGACGTTTTCAACAGGATACTTCGCGGGAAATTTAGATTTGCAATTTAGTAAACTAAACCGGCCGTATTGGCATGTGTTGCAATGTTAGAGTTCATCATTGAAACCAACTGACAGCCACTACTACCGACCACGCAGTCTGATAGTTTTTATATCAATGATGAAATATTAACATCGCAACACATGCCAATACGGACTTTTTAGTTTACTAAATTACAATTTTAAATTTCTCGCGGAGTTTCTTGTTGAAAACGTCGCGGAATGATGACGCGTGCGTTTGAAGTCACCGGTTGTAGCGGACATTTTTTTCCAGCCCGATCCAAGCTATAAGTAGTCTGCTTTAATTGCATAATTACACAGTATTCTGGACATCTGTGTTGCTGAATCTTTTGCAATTTGTTCAATTAATAATGGACAAGTCAAAGTAGAAAGATGGAGGTGGGAAGCTTTAGCCTTTTGCAACACAAACACACGGTGTTTCCTTGTTTAAAATTCCCGGAGGTGAAGCTTTACTATGGATCAGAGCGGTCAAGCGGACATGGTTCCTGACCACTTGTCAACCGGCAGGTTTCAGTGAGAAAATTGTGGTATAAAGTCGCCTCTTACTGGAGATCAGCTGAGCTTGCGCCGTCCATGCAGCTGCCGTCGACTTCCCTCAGAGACTGGCGTCAAAACACCCGTGGACACACACCTCCAACTATCAGATACTATTTAATCTCACTAAAACACTAGCAACACAATAGAAAGATAAGGGATTCCCCAGAATTATCCTAGTAAATGTGTCTAAAAACATCCGAATCCGTACCAATGCAATCGCTTTTTTTTTTTAACTTTATTTATTCTTTTTATTTTTTTTCTAGTCCTTCAACAAATCTTTCATCCTCACTCAAATTAATGGGGAAATTGTCGTTTTCTCAGTCCGATTAGCTCTTGCTGCTGGAGGCTCCCTTTATAAACAATGTGAGGACGTGAGGAGCCCTCACCCTTGTGAGGTCATCGTCTGCTACTTCCGGTACAGGCAAGGCTTTTTTATTAGCAACCAAAAGTTGCGAACTTTATCGTTGATGTTCTCTACTAAATCCTTTCAGCAAAAATATGGAAATATCGCGAAATGATCAAGTATGACACATAGAATGGACCTTCTATCCCCGTTTAAATAAGAAAATCTCATTTCAGTAGGCCTTTAAGACGTGTAGTGAAGCCTGGGTTTGCTAATTTGCCAAAGTTTTCCACATATTACTGTCCTAACGTGATAAAATGACACGCCCCCTATTTTGTAAAGAAGGCAAACAGCGCCACCTGGTGGGGGGGTCTCCATTCCATCAAGTGGAGTGACACACGGACTGAACATACAAGTGCGCCTTGGCGGAGGTACAGTGGCTGAGATTTGTTGTGAGTCATCAAGTGGAACTAAAGGTTCTGGAAATAGAAGCGACACAAGAGGGACGCTATGACAGGAATCCCTGACGTGCTGCCGACCTGCCTCAGCGCACCACTGCGATGCACCGGCCGGCCACTAGGGGGACTCAGATCGACCCAAATACCTGGAGTGTCGATACCAAGGCGAGTATCAGGATTGGCTTGATCTTTTGTTCCAGGCCTCTTTTATGTTTTTCATTACCATCATGTGTGTTTCTTATTTTATTAATATTGCAGTATTTATACAGGCATGTTTATTATTACAAATATTTG
The DNA here is from genome assembly GCF_033978795.1 of Nerophis ophidion. Lineage (NCBI taxonomy): Eukaryota > Metazoa > Chordata > Actinopteri > Syngnathiformes > Syngnathidae > Nerophis > Nerophis ophidion. Next base: position 12,308,763 of record NC_084624.1, on the reverse strand, counting down.
CTTTTTTATTTTGTTGTTATCCCCCGTGACCCCAAAAGGGAATAAGAGGTAGAAAATGGATGGATGTACTATTTATAGAAGTATGTTTATTATTACAAATATTTTTGTTTTTAATTGTATTAATATTGCAGTAAATATATATACATCTGATTTTTTTTTCTTCCATTTTTTCGTTATTTTAGTATTTATAGAAGTATTTTTATTATTACAAATATTTTTTTTTCAAATTTTATTATTATTGCAGTATATATGTATATATATATGGATATATATATGTATATATATATATATATATATATATATATGTGCTTTTTAATTTTTTTCCCCATTTTGTTGTTATTGTAGTATTTATAGAAGTATTTTTATTATTACAAATATTTGTGTTTCTTATTTTATTAATTTTGCAGTATGTAAATATGACACTTGTATCGGCTCACTCCCTGCACAAACTGTTCCAAAAGGACAGAAACCGTATCAAAACCAATTGTTTTCCAACAAACAAAAACACAAATATATATATTTTTTATTACAAGAAAACATTAAAATTGCGATCAAATGACGCTATCATAATCCCAATATTGTGACACCATTGGTATCGATGCAGTCGACACTTGTGTCGACCCACTCCCTGCTTAACCTGTTCCGAAAGGGCAGAAATCGTATTAAAACCAAATATTATACAACCAAAAACAAATTTTTTCTTTTCTAAATTCAAACAAGAAAAGACTAAAATGACGATCAAATGGCGCTATGACAAACACAATATTGCGTCGCCATTTGTATCGATACAATTGACACTTGTATCGACCTTTTCCGAAAGGGCAGAAATCGTATCAAAACCAATTATTTTCCAACAAAAAAAACACATATTTAAAAACAAATAAACAAGAAAACACTAAAATCACGATCAAATGACGCTATTGTGAACCCAATATTGCGCCTCCATTGGTATCGATGCAGTTGACACTTTATCGACTCACTCCCTGCTCAACCCGTCCCGAGAGGGCAGATATCTTATCAAAACCAATTTTCCAACAAAAAAACACAAATATACTGTACATTTTTAATTAAACAAGAAAACACTAAAATGACAATCCAATGACGCTATTATAAACCCAATATTGTGACACCATTGGTATCGATGCACCCGAAACTTGTATCGACTCTCTCCCTGCTCAACCCGTCCCGAAAGGGCCGCAATCGTATCAAAACCAATTATTCTCCAATGAAGAAAACACAGATATTTTCTAAAATAAAGAAGAAAACACTAAAACCCAATAATGCGATGCCATTGGTATCAATGCAGTCGACACCTGTAGTGACTATCTCCCTGCTTAACCGTTTCCGAAAGGGCAGAAATCGTATCAAAACCAATTATTTTCCAACAAAAAACACAGATGTTTCTAAAATAAACAACAAAAGACTAAAATTACGATCAAATGGCGCTATTATAAACCCAATATTGTCACACCATTGGTATTGATGCAATCGACACTTGTATCGACTCAACCTGTCCCGAAAGGGCAGAAATCGTATTAAAACCAAATATTTTACAACCAACATCTTTTTTTTCTAAATTCAAACAAGAAAAGACTAAAATGACGATCAAATGGCGCTATTACAAACGCAATATTGCGTCACCATTTGTATCGATACAATTGACACTTGTATCGAAATTTTCCGAAAGGGCTGAAATCGTATCAAAACCAATTCTTTTCCAACAAAAATAACACTAAAATCACGATCAAATGACGCTATAATAAACCCAATATTGCGACTCCATTGGTATCGATGCAGTTGACACTTTATCGGCTCACTCCCTGCACAACCTGTTCCAAAAGGACAGAAATCGTATCAAAACCAATTATTTTCCAACAAACAAATACACTAATATATATATTTTTATTACAATATATATATATTTTTTTATTATCAAAACCAATTATTTTCCAACAAAAAACACAGATGTTTCTAAAATAAACAACAAAAGACTAAAATTACGATCAAATGGCACTATTATAAACCCAATATTGTCACACCACTGGTATCGATGCAATCGACACTTGTATCGACTCACTCCCAGCTCAACCCGTCCCGAAAGGGCAGAAATTGTATTAAAACCAAATATTTTCCAACCAAAAACAAAAAATATTTTTTCTAAATTCAAACAAGAAAAGACTAAAATGACGATCAAATGGCGCTCTTACAAACGCAATATTGCGTCACCATTTATATCGATACAATTGACACTTGTATCGACCTGTTCCGAAAGGACAGAAATCGTATCAAAACCAATTATTTTCCAACAAAAAAAACACATATATTTTCTCAAATTAAATAAGAAAACATTGAAATTACGATCAATTGGCGCTGTTATAAACCCAATATTGCTACTCCATTGGTATCGAAAGGGCAGAAATTGTATCAAAACCAATTGTTTTCCACAAAAAAAACCACACAAACATTTTCTAAAATCAAACAAAAAAACACTAAAAAGACGATCAAATGGCGCTATAATAAAGCCAATATTGCGACTCAATTGGTATCGATGCAATCGACACTTGTATCGACCCATTCCCTGCTCGACCCGTTCGGAAAGGGCAGAAATCGTATCAAAAACCAATTATTTTCCAACTAAAAAAAACACAGAAAATGTCTGAAATCAAACAGAAAAAAACACTAAAATGACTATCAAATGGCGCTATAATAAACCCAATATTGCGACTCCATTGGTATCGATGCAATTGACACTTGTATCGACTCTCTCCCTGCTCAACCCGTTCCGAAAGGGCAGAAATCGTATCAAAACCAATTATTTCCCCGCCCCAAAAAAACACAAACATTTTCTAAAATCAAACAAAAAAACACTAAAAAGACGATCAAATGGCGCTATAATAAACCCAATATTGTGACTCCATTGGTATCGATGCAATTGACACTTGTATCGACTCTCTCCCTGCTCGACTCGTTCCGAAAGGGCAGAAATCGTATCAAAACCAATTATTTCCCCGCCCCAAAAAAACACAAACATTTTCTAAAATCAAACAAAAAAACACTAAAAAGACGATCAAATTGCGCTATAATAAATCCAATATTGCGACTCAATTGGTATCGATGCAATCAACACTTGTATCGACCCACTCCCTGCTCGACCCGTTCGGAAAGGGCAGAAATCGTATTAAAAACCAATTATTTTCCAACTAAAAAAAACACAAAAAATGTCTGAAATCAAACAGAAAAAACACTAAAATGACTATCAAATGGCGCTATAATAAACCCAATATTGCGACTCCATTGGTATCGATGCAATTGACACTTGTATCGACTCTCTCCCTGCTCAACCCGTTCCGAAAGGGCAGAAATCGTATCAAAACCAATTATTTCCCCGCCCCAAAAAAACACAAACATTTTCTAAAATCAAACAAAAAAACACTAAAAAGACGATCAAATGGCGCTATAATAAACCCAATATTGCGACTCCATTGTTATCGATGCAATAGACACTTGTATCAACCCGTTCCGAAAGGGCAGAAATCGTATCAAAACCAGTTATTTTCCAACAAAAAAATACAGACATATTCTAAAATCAAACAAGAAAACACTAAAATTACAATCAAATGACGTTTCATAAACGCAATATGCGTCACCATTTGTATCGATAGAATTTACACTTGTATCGACCTGTTCCGAAAGGACGGAAACCGTATCAAAACCAATTATTTTCCACCAAAAAAAACACAAACATTTTCTAAAATAAAAAAAAAAAAACCACTAAAAAGACGATCAAATGGTGCTATAATAAACCCAATATTGCGACTCCATTGGTATCGATGCAATTGACGCTTGTATCGACTCTCTCCCTGCTCAACCCGTCCAGAAGGGGCAGAAATCGTATCAAAACCAATTATTTTCCAACAAAAAAACACAGACATTTTCTAAAATCACACAAGAAAACACTAAAATAGCATTCAAATGGCGCTATAATAAACCCAATATTGTGACATCGTTGGTATTGATGCAGTTGACATTTGTATCGACTCCCTGCTCGACCCGTTTGGAAAGGGCAGAAATCGTATCAAAACCAATTATTTTCCAACAAAAAAAACCCGACAAATATATTTTCTGAAATAAAACAATAAAACACTAAAATTAGGATCAAAAGACGCAATTATGAACGCAATATTGCGTCACCATTTGTATCGATACAATTTATACATGTGTCGACCTGTTCCGAAAGGGCAGAAATCGTATCAAAACCAATTATTTTCCAACAAAACACACATATATTTTGTAAAATAAAGCAAAAAAAACACTAAAATTACGATCAAATGACGCAATTTTAAAACCCAACATTGCAACTCCATTGGTATCGACACAATAGACACTTGTATCGAGTCGCCCCATGCTCAACCCGGTCCGAAAGGGCAGAAATCGTATCAAAACCAAAATCGTGTCAAAACCAATTATTTTCCAACAAAAAAACACATGTGTTGTAAAATTAAACAAGAAAAAAATAAAATGACGATCAAGTGTGGTATCATTGTAATAGACACTTGTATCGACTCACTCCCTGCTCAACCCGCCCTGAAAGGACAGAAATTGTATCAAAACCAATTATTTTCCATCATAAAAAACACAAAAAAATGTTTTAATTAAACAAGAAAACACTAAAATGACGATCAAATGACGCTATTATAAACGCAATATTGGGATTCCATTTGTATCGATACAATTGACACTTGTATCGACCCGTTCCGAAAGGGCAGAAATCGTATCAAAACCAATTATTTTCCAACAAAAAAACACATATGTTGGAAAATTAAACAAAAAAACACTAAAATGACGATCAAGTGTGGTATCGATGCAAATTACAATTGTATCGACTCATGCCTGCTCAACCCATCCAGAAAGGGCAGAAATTGTATCAAAACCAATTATCTTTCAACAAAAAAAAACACAAATATTTTTTTATAATTAAACAAGAAAAGGTTAAAATGATGATCAAATGGCGCTATTATAAACCCAATATTGCGTCACCATTGCTATCGATGCAATTGACACTTGTATCGACTCTCTCCCTGCTCAAGCCGTCCAGAAGGGCAGAAATCGTATGAAAACCAATTATTTTCCAACAAAAAAACACAAACATTTTCTAAAATCAAACAAAAAAAAAAACCCTACAAAGACGATCAAATGGCGCTATAATAAACCCAATATTGCAACTCCATTGGTATCGATGCAAGCGACACTTGTATTGACTCACTCCCTGCTCAACTCGTCCAGAAAGGGCAGAAATCGTATCAAAACCAATTATTTTCCAACAAAAAAAAAACACAAACATTTTCTAAAATCAAACAAGAAAACACTAAAATTACAATCAAATGTTGCTATTATAAACCCAATATTGCGACACCATTGGTATCGATGCAGTCGACAGTTGTATCGAACCCTGCTCAACCCGTCCCGAAAGGGCAGGAATCGTATCAAAAGCAATTATTTTCCAACAAAAAACACACAAATATACTTTCTGAATTCAAACAAGAAAACACTAAAATGACGATCAAATGACGCAATTATAAACCCAATCTTGGGATTCCATTTGTATCGATACAATTAACACTTGTATCGATACAATTGACACTTGTATCGACCCATTCCGAAAGGGCAGAAATCGTATCAAAACCAATTATTTTCCAACAAAAAAAAACAAATGTTGTAAGATTAAACAAGAAAAAACTAAAACGACGATCAAGTGTGGTATCATTGTAATTGACACTTGAATCGAGTCACTCCCTGCTCAACCCGACCCCAAAGGGCAGAAATCGTATCAAAACCAATTATTTTCCAACGAAAAAACCCCACAAATATATTTTCTGAAATTAAACAAGAAAACACTAAAATGACGATCAAATAAGGCTATTATAAACCCAATATTGGGATTCCATTTGTGTCGATACAATTGACACTTGTATCGACCCGTTCCGAAAGGGCAGAAATCGTATCAAAACCAATTATTTTCCAACAAAAAAACACAAAAATGTTCTAAAATCAAACAAAAAAACACTAAAAAGACAATCAAGTGTGGTATCATTGTAATTGACACTTGTATCGAGTCACTCCCTGCTCAACCTATCCCGAATGGGCAGAAATCGTATCAAAACCAATTATTTTTCAACGAAAAAAAAACAATAATATATTTTCTGAAATTAAACAAGAAAACACTAAAATGACGATCAAATGACGCAATTATAAACGCAATATTGGGATTCCATTTGTATCGATACAATTAACACTTGTATAGACCCGTTCCGAAAGGACAGAAATCGTATCAAAACCAATTATTTTCCAACAAAAAAATACATTTATTTTCTAAAATTAAACAAGAAAACATTTAAATTACGATCAAATGACGCTATTATAAACCCAATATTGCAACTTCATTGGTATCGATGCAATTGACACTTGTATCGAGTCACTCCCTGCTCAACCCGTCCCCAAAGGGCAGAAATCGTATCAAAACCAATTATTTTCGAAAACAAAACAAAACACACAAACATTTTCTAAAATCAAACAAAAAAACACTAAAAAGACAATCAAATGTCGCTATAATAAACCCAATATTGCGACTCCATTGGTATCGATGCAATCGACACTTGTATCAACTCTCTCCCTGCTCGACCCGTTCCGAAAGGGCAGAAATCGTATCAAAACCAATTATTTTCCAACAAAAAAACACAAACATTTTCTAAAATCAAACAAAAAAACACTAAAAAGATGATCAAATGACGCTATAATAAACCCAATATTGCGACTCCATTGGTATCGATGCAATTGACACTTGTATCGACTCTCTCCCTGCTCAACCCGTTCCGAAAGGGCAGAAATCGTTTTAAAACCAATTATTTCCCCCCCCAAAAAAACACAAACATTTTCTAAAATCAAACAAAAAAACACTAAAAAGACGATCAAATGGCGCTATAATAAACCCAATATTGCGACTCCATTGGTATCGATGCAAACGACACTTGTATCGACTCTCTCCCTGCTCAACTTGTCCAGAGGGGGCAGAAATCGTATCAAAACCAATTATTTTCCAACAAAATAAACACACACACATTTTCTAAAATCAAATAAGAAAACACTAAAATTACAATCAAATGGCGCAATTATAAACCCAATATTGCGACACCATTGGTATCGATGCAGTCGACACTTCTCACTCCCTGCTCAACCCGTCCAGAAAGGGCAGAAATCGTATCAAAACCAATTTTTTTCCAACAAAAAAACAAGTCTGTTGTAAAATGAATAAAGAAAACAGTAAAATGACGATCAAGTGTGGCATCATTGTAATTGACACTTGTATCGAGTCACTCCATTCTCAACCTGTCCCGAATGGGCAGAAATCGTATCAAAACCAATTATTTTCCAACGAAAAAAAACCCCACTAATATATTTTCTGAAATTAAACAAGAAAACACTAAAATGACGATCAAATGACGCAATTATAAACCCAATCTTGGGATTCCATTTGTATCGATACAATTAACACTTGTATCGATACAATTGACACTTGTATAGATACAATTGACACTTGTATAGACCCGTTCCGAAAGGACCGAAATCTTATCAAAACCAATTATTTTGCAACAAAAAAAACACATATATTTTCTAAAATGACGATCAAATGTCGCTATTATGAACCCAATATTGCAACTCCATTGGTATCGATGCAATTAACACTTGTATCAACTCACTCCCCGCTCGACCCGTTTGGAAAGGGCAGAAATCGTATCAAAACCAATTATTTTCCAACTAAAAAAAACACAAAAAATGTCTGAAATCAAACCAAAAAAAAAACACTAAAATTACTATCAAATGGCGCTATAATAAACCCAATATTGCGACTCCATTGGTATCAATGCAATTGACACTTGTATCGACTCTCTCCCTGCTCGACCTGTTCCGAAAAAGCAAAAATCGTATCAAAACCAATTATTTTCAAAAACAAAACACACAAACATTTTCTAAAATCAAACAAAAAAACACTAAAAAGACGATCAAATGGCGCTATAATAAACCCAATATTGCGACTCCATTGGTATCGATGCAATAGACACCTGTATCAACCTGTTCCGAAAGGGCAGAAATCGTATCAAAACCAGTTTCTTTCCAACAAAAAAACAAGTCTGTTGTAAAATTAAACAAGAAAACAGTAAAATGACGATCAAGTGTGGTATCATTGTAATTGACACTTGTATCGAGTCACTCCCTGCTCAACCCGTCCCGAAAGGGCAGAAATCGTATCAAAACCAATTATTTTCCAACAAAAAAAACCCACAAATATATTTTCTGAAATTAAACAAGAAAACACTAAAATGACGATCAAATTACGCTATTATAAACCCAATATTGGGACTCCATTTGTATCGATACAATTAACACTTGTATCGACCCTTTCTGAAAGGGCAGAAATTGTATCAAAACCAATTATTTTCCAACAGAAAAACACATATGTTGTAAAATTAAACAAGAAAAGACTAAAATGACGATCAAATGAGGCTATTATAAACCCAATATTGGGATTCCATTTGTATCGATACAATTGACACTTGTATCGACCCGTTCCAAAAGGGCAGAAATTGTATCAAAACCAATTATTTTGCACCAAAAAAAACACATATATTTTCTAAAATGATGATCAAATGTCGCTATTATGAACCCAATATTGCGACTCCATTGGTATCGATGCTATCGACTCTCTCCCTGCTCGACCTGTTCCGAAAGGGCAGAAATCGTATCAAAACCAATTATTTTCCAACAAAAAAACACAGACATTTTGTAAAATCAAACAAGAAAACACTAAAATTACAATCAAATGACGCTACTATAAACGCAATATGCGCGTCACCTTTTGTATCGATATAATTGACACTTGTATCGACCTGTTCCGAAAGGACAGAAATCATATCAAAACCAATTATTTTCCAACAAAAAAAACACATATATTTTCTAAAATTAAACAAGAAAACATTGAAATTAAGATCAAATTACGCTATTATAAACCCAATTTTGCAACTCCATTGGTATTGATGCAAATGACACTTGTATCGACTCTCTCCCTGCTCGGCCCGTTCCGTAAGGGCAGAAATCGTATCAAAACCAATTATTTTCCCCCCAAAAAAACAAACACAAACATTTTCTAAAATCAAACAAGAAAACGCTAAAAAGACGATCAAATTGCGCTATTATAAACCCAATATTGCGACTCCATTGGTATCGATGCAGTTGACACTTGTATCGACTCTCTCCCTGCTCGACCCGTTCCGAAAGGGCAGAAATCGTATCAAAACCAATTATTTTCCAACAACTAAAAAAACACAAACATTTTCTAAAATCAAATAAAAAAACACTAAAAAGACGATCAAATGGCGCTATTATAAACCCAATATTGCGACCCCATTGGTATCGATGCAATTGACACTTGTATCGGCTCACTCCCTGCTCGACCCGTTCGGAAAGGACAGAAATCGTATCAAAAACCAATTGTTTTCCAACTAAAAAAACACAAAACATTTCTAAATTCAAACAAAAAAAAAACACTAAAAAGACGATCGAATGACGCTATAATAAACCCAATATTGCGACTCAATTGGTATCCATGCAATCGACACTTGTATCGACTCTCTCCCTGCTCGACCCGTTACGTAAGGGCAGAAATCGTATCAAAACCAATTATTTTCCCCCTCAAAAAACAAACACAAACATTTTCTAAAATCAAATAAAAAACACTAAAAAGACGACCGAATGACGCTATAATAAACCCAATATTGCGACCCCATTGGTATCGATGCAATTGACACTTGTATCGACCCACTCCTTGCTCAACTCGTCCAGAAAGGGCAGAAATCGTACCAAAACCAATTATCTTCCAACAAAAAAAACACAATTTCTTTTATAAATAAACAAGAAAACACTAACATTACGATCAAATGACGCTATTATAAACCCAATATTGCGACACCATTGGTATCCATGCAGTCGACATTTGTATCGAACCCTGCTCAACTTATCCCAAAAGGGCAGGAATCGGATCAAAACCAATTATTTTCCAACAAAAAACACACAAATATACTTTCTGAAATCAAACAATAAAACACTAAAATTACAATGAAATGACGCAATTATAAACGCAATATTGCGTCACCATTTGTATCGATACAATTAACACTTGTCTCGACCCCTTCCGAAAGGGCAGAAATCGTATCAAAACCAATTATTTTCCAACAACAAAAACAAATGTTGTAAGATTAAACAAGAAAAAACTAAAATGACGATCAAGTGTGGTATCATTGTAATAGACACTTATATCGAGTCACTCCTTGCTCAACTCGTCCAGAAAGGGCAGAAATCGTACCAAAACCAATTATTTTCCAACAAAAAAAAAAACACAGACATTTTCTAAAATCAAACAAGAAAACACTAAAATTACAATTAAATGGCGCTATTATAAACCCAATATTGCGAATCCATTGGTATTGATGCAATTGACACTTGTATCGACTCACTCCCTGCTCGACCCGTTCCGAAAGGGCAGAAATCGTATCAAAACCAATTATTTTCCAACAAAAAACCCCACACATATTTTCTAAAATTAAACAAGAAAACATTGAAATTACTATCAAATTACGCTATTATAAACCCAATATTGCGACTCCATTGGTATCGATGCAAATGACTCTTGTATCGACTCACTCCCTGCTCGACCCGTTCCGAAAGGGCAGAAATCGTATCAAAACCAATTATTTTCCAACTCAAAAAACACAGACATTTTCTAAAATCAAACAAGAAAACACTAAAATTACAATCAAATCACGCTTCTATAAACGCAATATGCGCGTCACCATTTGTATCGATAGAATTGACACTTGTATCGACCTGTTCCGAAAGGACAGAAATCGTATCAAAACCAATTATTTTCCAACAAAAAAACCCACACATATTTTCTAAAATTAAACAAGAAAACATTGAAATTACTATCAAATTACGCTATTATAAACCCAATATTGCGACTCCATTGGTATCGATGCAAATGACTCTTGTATCGACTCTCTCCCTGCTCGACCCGTTCCGTAAGGGCAGAAATCGTATCAAAACCAATTATTTCCCCCCAAAAAACCCTACACAAACATTTTCTAAAATCAAACAAAAAACTACAAAAAAGTTGATCGAATGGCGCTATAATAAATCCAATATTGCGACGCCATTTGTATCGATGTAATCGACACTTGTATCGACTCACTCCCTGCTCAACCTGTCCAGAGGGGGCAGAAATCGTATCAAAACCAATTATTTTCCAACAAAAAAAACACACACACATTTTCTAAAATCAAATAAGAAAAAACTAAAATTACAATTAAATGGCGCTATTATAAACCCAATATTGCGACACCATTGGTATCGATTCAATCGACACTTGTATCGACTCACTCCCTGCTCAACTTGTACAGAAGGGGCAGAAATCGTATCAAAACCAATTTTTTTCCAACAAAAAAACAAGTCTGTTGTCAAATTAAACAAGAAAACAGTAAAATGACGATCAAGTGTGGTATCATTGTAATTGACACTTGTATCGAGTCACTCCCTGCTCAACCTGTCCCGAAAGGGCAGAAATCGTATCTAAACCAATTATTTTCCAACGAAAAAAAAAACACTAATATATTTTCTGAAATTAAACAAGAAAACACTAAAATGACGATCAAATGACGCAATTATAAACGCAATATTGGGACTCCATTTGTATCGCTACAATTAACATTTGTATCGATCCAATTAACACTTGTATCGACCCGTTCCGAAAGGGCAGAAATTGTATCAAAACCAATTATTTTCCAACAGAAAAACACATATGTTGTAAAATTAAACAAGAAAAGATTAAAATGACGATCAAATGAGGCTATTATAAACCCAATATTGGGATTCCATTTGTATCGATACAATTGACACTTGTATCGACCCGTTCCAAAAGGGCAGAAATTGTATCAAAACCAATTATTTTGCACCGAAAAAACACATATATTTTGTAAAATCAAACAAGAAAACACTAAAATTACAATCAAATGACGCTACTATAAACGCAATATGCGCGTCACCTTTTGTATCGATAGAATTGACACTTGTATCGACCTGTTCCGAAAGGATAGAAATCATATCAAAACCAATTATTTTTTAACAAAAAAAACACATATATTTTCTAAAATTAAACAAGAAAACATTGAAATTACGATAAAATTACGCTATTATAAACCCAATATTGCGACTCCATTGGTATCGATGCAAATGACACTTGTATCGACTCTCTCCCTGCTCGACCCGTTCCGTAAGGGCAGAAATCGTATCAAAACCAATTATTTTCCCCCCCAAAAAACAAACACAAACATTTTCTAAAATCAAACAAAAAAACACTAAAAAGATGATCAAATTACGCTATTATAAACCCAATATTGCGACTCCATTGGTATCGATGCAGTTGACACTTGTATCGACTCTCTCCCTGCTCGACCCGTTCCGAAAGGGCAGAAATCGTATCAAAACCAATTATTTTCCAACAACTAAAAAAACACAAACATTTTCTAAAATCAAATAAAAAAACACTAAAAAGACGATCAAATGGCGCTATTATGAACCCAATATTGCGACTCCATTGGTATCGATGCAGTTGACACTTGTATCGGCTCACTCCCTGCTCGACCCGTTCGGAAAGGCCAGAAATCGTATCAAAAACCAATTGTTTTCCAACTAAAAAAACACAAAAATTTCTAAATTCAAACAAAAAAAACACTAATAAGACGATCAAATGACGCTATAATAAACCCAATATTGCGACTCAATTGGTATCCATGCAATAGACACTTGTATCGACCCACTCCTTGCTCAACTCGTCCAGAAAGGGCAGAAATCGTACCAAAACCAATTATCTTCCAACAAAAAAAAAAACACAATTTTTTTATAAATAAACAAGAAAACACTAAAATGACGATCAAATGACGCTATTATAAACCCAATATTGCGGCACCATTGGTATCCATGCAGTCGACATTTGTATCGAACCCTGCTCAACCTGTCCCAAAAGGGCAGGTATCGTATCAAAACCAATTATTTTCCAACAAAAAACACACAAATATACTTTCTGAAATCAAACAATAAAACACTAAAAAGACGATCAAATGGCGCTATGATAAACCCAATATTGCGACACCATTGGTATTGATGCAATAGACACTTGTATCAACCCGTTCCGAAAGGGCAGAAATCGTATCAAAACCAACAAAAAAAAATTTTTTTTTTCAAATCAAACAAGAAAATAGTAAAATGACAATCAAATGACGCTATTATATACCCAACATTGCGACGTCAGTGGTATCGGCGTACTCGACACTTGTATCGACTCACTCCCCGCTCTCTCTCCTGCTTGAGGATAAATCCGAGCTCTGTTCGGTCACGTGACCAAAGTGATTTTTTTTTTTTCTACTTTTCCCTCCTTGCGAGTTGAAAGGCGGGAGGGGGAGGGGGAGTGGGAGTGGGAGTGGGGGGGGCGCGACTTCTTCTTCTTCCTTCCCTCCCTGTCGGCGGATGCGGCGACTTGTCCTCTTTTCATCCACATTGTTGTGTTTTGTTTTTTCTGTGTTCGCCCTCAGCCAGCGGCGCCATGGCGGGAGCCATCATCGAGAACATGAGCAGCAAAAAGTTGGTGATAGTGGGAGTGATCCTGCTTTTGTTCCAGGCGTTTGCCTTCATGGTGGGCGGCTTGATCGGTGAGTTTACCGCGCTCACTTTTTTTTTTTTTTTTTTTTTTAAAGTCTTTTCGGTGTTCGCCCTGTGTCCAATGCTAACTTTTCCCACTTCTCCGCACGCCTGCATACTTACGCGTTTAAAAGTCGTCGTTTTTGTTCTTTTGAGTACATTTTGACGCCTTGAAAGCTTCACTTTGGCCCCTCCGGCGTGTACTTTTTGTCAAGGTGTTTCTGCTCTAAACCGCCATACTTACCGCCTCCATCTTTAAAAACCAGCTTAGTTTCACTGGTTCCTTCCGAAAGTCTCTCCTGGCGTCCCCTCGCCTCCAAACACACATTTTTGCAGCAAATTCCTAAGAACATGAGTGTTTCTGTTGTATGGAGGACCTTGGATTTAGGGCTGGGCGATATTTTTAGGCCATGTCACCATACAACAGTGGTTCTCAACCTTTTTTCAGTGATGTACCCCTGTGAACATGTTTTTGATTCAAGTACCCCCTAATCAGAGCAAAACATTTTTGGTTGCAAAAAAGAGATAAAGAAGCAAAATACAGCACTATGTCATCAGTTTCTGATTTATTAAATTGCATAACAGTGCAAAATATTGCTCATTTGTAGTGGTCTTTCTTGAACTATTTGGAAAATAATTTTTTAAAAATAACTAAAAAGTTGTTGAAAAATAAACAAGTGATTCAATTATAAATACAGATTTCTACACATAGAAGTAATCATCAACTTAAAGTGTCCTCTTTGGGGATTGTAATAGAGATCCATCTGGATTCATCAACTTCATTCTAAACAATTCTTCACAAAAAAAGAAATCTTTAACATCAATATTTATGGAACATGTCCACAAAATTTTTTAGCTGTCAACACTGAATATGGCAATGTTGCATTTCTTTTCACAGTTTATGAACTTACATTCATATTTTGTTGAAGTATTATTCAATAAATATATTCATGAAGGATTTTTGAATTGTTGCTACTTTTAGAACATTTTTGAAAAATCTTACGTAACCCTTAGCATACTTTCAAGTACCCCCAGGGGTACACGTACCCCCATTTGAGAACCACTGCGATACACGATATATATCTCCATATTTTTCCTTAGCCTTAAATGAACACTTGATGCATATAATCACAGCAGTATGATGATTCTATGTGTCTACATTAAAACATTCTTCTTCATACTCCATTAATATATGCTCATTATAAAGGCCTACTGAAATCAATCAATCAATGTTTACTTATATAGCCCTAAATCACTAGTGTCTCAAAGGGCTGCACAAACCACTACGACATCCTCGGTAGGCCCACATAAGGGCAAGGAAAACTCACACCCAGTGGGACGTCGGTGACAATGATGACTATGAGAACCTTGGAGAGGAGGAAAGCAATGGATGTCGAGCGGTTCTAACATGATACTGTGAAAGTTCAATCCATAATGGATCCAACACAGTGGCGAGAGTCCAGTCCAAAGCGGATCCAACACAGCAGCGAGAGTTCCGTTCACAGCGGAGCCAGCAGGAAACCATCCCAAGCGGAGGCGGATCAGCAGCGCAGAGATGTCCCCAGCCGATACACAGGCAAGCAGTACATGGCCACCGGATCGGACCGGACCCCCTCCACAAGGGAGAGTGGGACATAGAAGAATGAAATTTTCTTATTCAAACGGGGATAGCAGGTCCATTCTATGTGTCATACTTGATTATTTCGCGATATTGACATTTTTGATGAAAGGATTTAGTAGAGAACATCCACGATAAAGTTCACAACTTTCGGTGATAAGAGAAAAGCCCTGCCTCTACCGGAAGTCGCAGACGATGACGTCACATGTTTGATGGCTCCTCACGTATTCACATTGTTTTTAATGGCAGCCTCCAACAAAAAGTGCTGTTCGGACCGAGAAAACGACAATTTCCCCATTAATTTGAGCGAGGATGAAAGATTTGTGTTTGGGGATACTGATACTGACGGACTACAAAAAAAAGTTACAAAAAAAAAAACGCGATTGCATTGGGATGGATTCCGGACTTTTCTAGACACATTTACTAGGATAATTCTGGGAAATCCCTTATCTTTCTATTGTGTTGCTAGTGTTTTAGTGAATTAAATAGTACCTGATAGACGGAGGTGTATGTCCTCGGGTGTGTTGACGTGCAGTGTCTCAGGGGAGTCGACAGCAGCTGTACGGACGACACAAGCTCAGCTGATATCTGGTAGGTGGCGACTTTTTACCCACAATTTTCTCACCGAAACCTGCTGGTTGACATTCGGTGGGATCCATGTCCGCTTGACCGCGCTCTGATCCATTGTAAATTTTCACCTCCAGGAATTTTAAACAAGGAATCACCGTGTGTTTGTGTGGCTAAAGGCTAAAGCTTCCCAACTCCATCTTTCTACTGTGACTTCTCCAATATTAATTGAACAAATTGCAAAAGATTCTGCAACACAGATCTCCAAAATACTGTGTAATTATGCGGTTAAAGCAGACGACTTTTAGCTGTGTGTGTGCGTAGCGCTCATACTTCCTAAAAACGCGTGACGTGACGTGACGTCATCATTACACAATGTTTCCAAGACGAAACTCCCGGGAAATTTAAAATTGTAATTTAGTAAACTAAAAAGGCCATATTGGGATGTGTTGCAATGTTAATATTTCATCATTGATATATAAACTATCAGACTGTGTGGTGGGTAGTAGTGGCTTTCAGTAGGCCTTTCAACTTTCATGCTGAGAGGGAAATCACAACTATGTCAATTGACTAGAACTGTATTTACAAACCCCGTTTCCATATGAGTTAGGAAATTGTGTAAGATGTAAATATAAACGGAATACAATGATTTGCAAATCCTTTTCGACCCATATTCAGTTGAATATGCTACAAAGACAAGATATTTGATGTTCAAACTCATTTACTTTTTTTTGCAAATAATAACTAACTTGTAATTTAATGGCAGCAACACGTGCCAAAGTAGTTGGGAAAGGGCATGTTCACCACTGTGTTACATCACCTTTTCTTTTAACAAAACTCAAACGTTTGGGAACTGAGAAAACTATTTGTTGAAGCTTTGAAAGTGGAATTCTTTCCCATTCTTGCTTGATGTACAGCTTAAGTTGTTCAACAGTCCGGGGTCTTGTTGTCGTATTTTACGCTTCATAATGCGCCACACATTTTCGATGGGAGACATGTCTGGACTACAGGCGGGCCAGGAAAGTAGCCGCACTCTTTTACTACAAAGCCACGCTGTTGTAACACGTTGGCTTGGCATTATTTTGCTGAAATAAGCAGGAGCGTCCATGATAACGTTGCTTGGATGACAACATATGTTGCTCCAAAACCTGTATGGACCATTCAGCATTAATGGTGCCTTCACAGATGTGTAAGTTACCCATGCCTTGGGCACTAACACACCCCCATACCATCACAGATGCTGGCTTTTGAACTTTGCGCCTATAACAATCCGGATGGTTATTTTCCTCTTTGTACCGGAGGACACCACGTCCACAGTTTCCAAATATAATTTGAAATGTGGACTCGTCAGACCAAAGAACACTTTTCCACTTTGCATCAGTTCATCTTAGATGAGCTCGGGCCCAGCGAAGCTGGCACCGTTCCTTTGTGTTGTTGATAAATGGCTTTCGCTTTGCATAGTAGAGTTTTAACTTGCACTTACAGATGTAGCGAGCAACTGTAGTTACTGACAGCGGTTTTATGAAGTGTTCCTGAGCCCATGTGGTGATATCCTTTACACACTGATGTCAGTTTTTGATGCAGTACCGCCTGACGGTTCAACGGTCCAAAATATCATCGCTCACATGCAGTGAGTTCTCCAGATTCTCTGAACCTTTTGATGATTTTACGGACCGTAGATGGTAAAATCCCTAAATTCCTTGCAATAGCTCGTTGAGAAATGTTGTTCTAAAACTGTTCGACAATTTGCTTACAAATTGGTGACCCTCACCCCATCCTTGTTTGTGAATGACTTAGCATTTCATGGAAGCTGTTTTTATACCCAATCATGGCACCCACCTGCTCCCAATTAGCCTGCACACCTGTGGGATGTTCCAAATAAGTGTTTGATGAGCATTCCTCAACTTTATCAGTATTTGTTGCCACCTTTCCCAACTTCTTTGTCACGTGTTGCTGACATCAAATTCGAAAGTTAATGATTATTTGCAAAAAAAAAAATGTTTATCAGTTTTAACATCAAATATGTTGTCTTTGTAGCATATTCAACTGAATATGGGTTGAAAATGATTTGCAAATCATTGTATTCCGTTTATATTTACATCTAACACAATTTCCCAACTCATATGGAAACAGGGTTTGTAATTAACTTACAATTTCATGGCTGCAACACGTGCCAAAGTAGTTGGGAAAGGGCATGTTCACCACTCTGTTACATCACCTTTTCTTTTAACAACACTCAATAAACGTTTGGGAACTGAGGAAGGTATTTGTTGAAGCTTTGAAAGTGGAATTCTTCCCCATTCTTGTTTTATGTAGAGTTTCAGTCGTTAAACAGTCCGGGGTCTCCGCTGTCGTATTTTACGCTTCATAATGCGCCACACATTTTCCATGGGAGACAGGTCTGGACTGCAGCCGGGCCAGGAAACTACCCGCTCTCTTTTTTTACGAAGCCACGCGGTTGAAACACGTGCTGAATGTGGCTTAGCATTGTCTTGCTGAAATAAGTAGGGGCGTCCATGAAAAAGATGGCGCTTAGATGGCAGCATATGTTGTTCCAAAACCTGTATGTACTTTTCAGCATCAATGGTGCCTTCACAGATGTGTAAGTTACCCATGCCTTGGGCACTAATGCACCCCCATACCATCACAGATGCTGGCTTTTGAACTGTGCGTCGATAACAGTCTGAATGGTTCGCTTCCCCTTTGGTACGGATGACACGATGTCGAATATTTCCAAAAACAATTTGAAATGTGGACTTGTCAGACCACAGAACATTTTTCCACTTTGCATCAGTCCATCTTAGATGATCTCGGGCCCAGAGAAGCCGGACTAATATAGTAGAGAATACACTGGAATAGCATCACAGAAAGTTTCTCAAACAAATCAAATGTTGAAACAAACATTTTACAAAGTGATCACTGCAGACACGAGCATGGTTCGATTGTATTCCACAAGATGATGAAAGTGATATTTTTAACTTCTTTACCTTTTTATTAAGCATTTCTTTCGGGATTCTATGAAAGATCTTTCCTATCTCTCTATTTGACCATTTTCTGCATAAACGCTACACTCACTCTCCCTTGTTTTAATGCTACGCACAAGGTGCTCGACCATCAATGAAATGAATGAATGAAACCACAAAGAAGAAACGCGCACATGACGTCAGGTGCAACCCTTTTATACACTGGGAAATAATTTTAGTCCAGTTATAAGTAGTGCCAGGACAAAAAAGTCCTCAGGAATTTAATATTTAGAATACGCTTTAAATATATGCCCCAAAAAGCCGCAATGTGGTATTTAAAGCCCAATGTGGCGAGGGATGACTGTTTTTCTCTATTTTATTTTTAAAAAATTCCATGAAATAAGTTATCCATATGTTAAATGGCTGACAGATTAGATTAGTAATACATGTAATTTATTTCCATCGCTTCCCCTTTCTTTACGTTTAGTTCTGCCCTCAAACACTACTAAGATTGCGTGACAGAAAGTTTCTCAAACAAATCAAATGTTCAAACAAACATTTTACAAAGTGATCACTGCAGGCACGAGCATGGTTCGATTGTATTCCCCAAGATGATGAAATTATATTTTTAGGAGACTTTTCTTTTATCGCACTTTAGCTTTTTTTGTTGGACTTTATTACCTTTACTAGCCACTTCTTTCAAGACTCTCTTAAAGGCCTACTGAAATGAGATTTTCTTATTTAAACGGGGATAGCAGGTCCATTCTATGTGTAATACTTGATAATTTCGCAATATTGCCATGCTTTTGCTGAAAGGATTTAGTAGAGAACATCGACGATAAAGTTCGCAACTTTCGGTCGCTAATAAAAAAGCCTTGCCTTTGCCGGAAGTAGCAGACGATATGTGTGTGATGTCACGGGTTGTAGAATTCCTCACATCCTCACATTGTTTACATTCATAGCCAGCAGCAGCGAGAGCCATTTGGACCGAGAAAGCGACGATTTCCCCATTAATTTGAGCGAGGATGAAAGATTCGTGGATGAGGAAATTTAGAGTGGAGGACTACAAAAAAAATTAAAAAATAAAAGTGGGAGCGATTCAGATGTTTTTAGACACATTTACTAGGATAATTCTGGGAAATCCTTTATCTGCCTATTGTGTTGCTAGTGTTTTAGTGATTTAAATAGTACCTGAAAGTTGGAGGGGTGTGGCCACGGCAGCTGCAGCAGGACAGAAGCTCCGCTGATCTCCGGTAAGAGCCGACTTATTACCACAATTTTCTCACCGAAAACTGCCGGTTGACATGTAGTCGGGATCCATGTTCGCTTGACCGCTCTGATCCATAGTAAAGCTTCACCTCCGGGAATTTTAAAAATGGAAACACCGTGTGTTTGTGTGGCTGAAGGCTAAAAGCTTCCCACCTCCAACTTTCTACTTTGACTTCTCTATTATTAATTTAACAAATTGCAAAAGATTCAGCAACACAGATGTCCAGAATACTGTTTAATTACGCTATTAAAGCAGGCTACTTACAGCTTGGATCGAGCTGGAAAATAATGTCCGCTACAACCCGAGACGTCAAACTCACGCGTCATCATACGAGTCATCATACGAGTCATCATACCGTGACGTTTTCAACACGACACTTAGCGGGAAATTTAAAATTGCAATTTAGTAAACTAAAAAGGCTGTATTGGCATGTGTTGCAATGTTAATATTTCATCATTGATATATAAACTATCAGACTGCGTGGTCGGTACGAGTGGGTTTCAGTAGGCCTTTAAAGGGGAACATTATCACAATTACAAAAGGGTTGAAAACAATAAAAATCAGTTCCCAGTGGCTTGTTTTATTTTTCAAATTTTTTTTCAAAATTTTACACCTCCCGGAATATCCCTAAAAAAAGCTTTAAAGTTCTTGATTTTCGCTATTTGCAACGCGACTGTCCATTTCCCTGTGAATTCATACAGGGCTGCCAATACAAACAACATGCCGGTTACCACAGCAAGATATAGCGACATTAGCTCGGATTCAGACTCGGATTTCAGCTGTGTAAGCGATTCAACAGATTACGCATGTATTGAAACAGATGGTCGGAGTATGGAGGCAGATAGCGAGAACGAAATTGAAGAAGAAACTGTAGCCATTGAGCGAATAGCTATTGACGCTATTCGGCCATAGCATGGGTGTACCTAATGAAGTGGCCCATAGCATGGCTGCCTTATTAGCATCGCCGGTAAAATGTGCGGACCAAACGATCAGGACTTTCGCATCTTGTGACACTTGAGCAACTTAAATCCGTCGATTGGTAAGTGTTTGTTTCGCATTAA
>NC_084624.1:12267484-12282484 GCF_033978795.1 Nerophis ophidion | reverse complement strand
ACATCGGTTTCGGTGTATATATCGGAATCTGTAATCAAGAGTTGGACAAAATCGGGATATCGGATATCTGCAAAAAAAGCCATTATCGGACAGCTCTCATATTAAGCAAAAGAAAGCATCCAATATAATCAATTTAAGTAAAAATAAATAAGTATAATTTAATTCATCCACAGCTCAGCTACATGAAATAAAAAAAACATGAGAAATTGTAAATGGTGACCATATAGAGACATGAACAAAAAAATTAATGTTGTCCAGTAAAAAAAAATAAATTGTATTTCTATTTCACAAAGTGCATGAATTTTGTTTTAACATGCCTCAAAACAGCAGCTTGGAATTTGGGACATGCTCTTCCTGAGAGAGCATGAGGAGGTGGGGTTGGGGGCGGCGGGGTTGGCGTGGGGGGTAGGGGATTGTACCGTCCCGGAAGAGTTAGTGCTGCAAGTGCTTCTGGGTATTTGTTCTGTTGTGTTTATGTTGTGTTATGGTGAGGATGTTCTCCCGAAATGTGTTTTGTCATTCTTGTTTGGTGTGGGTTCACAGTGTGGCGCATATTTATAACAGTGTTAAAGTTGTTTATACGGCCACCCGTCAGTGTGACCTGTATGGCTGTTGACCAAGTATGCATTGTATTCATTGTGTGTGTGTGTGTGTGTGTGTGTGTGTGTGTGTGTGTGTGTGTGTGTGTGTGTGTGTGTGTGAAAAGCCGTAGATATTATGTGATTGGGCCGGCACGTAAAGACAGTGCCTTAAGGTTTATTGGCGCTCTGTGCATCTCCCTACATCCATGTACCACTCCATACAGCGGAGTATTAAAAAGTCATAAATTTTACGTTTTGAAACCGATACCGATAATTTCCGATATCACATTTTAAAGTATTTATTGGCCAATATTATCGGCATTTCGATATTATCGGACATTTCTAGTTTCAAATTAAATAATGTATTTCATTGTCAAACCTGTGTAAACTAGCCACGTCTCCACTTAATACGTTTAATTGCAATACCGTCGACTAGGCCGCGTGCATTTCTGTATCAGCAGTAAGACTGGAAGCAAAAAAATCCTCCTTCACGTGCCAAAACATCACAATGTTTTAGTATGACTGAGGACGCGTTTACTGCATACATGCTGAACATTTGTTGATTGGACCGATCCCTGTTTTTCTGGCCTCGACATGCTTCCTTTCAGATCCAGACACGCTTTCTTTGAGTTGTCTCAGAAGCAGTGATTACCGTCTTCTAGAACGTGTCACTAATCTTTCCCATGAGCTGAATCTGAAAAGTCTGGGCTTTGATGTGCAGGACCTCCCACCAGGCGCTACTTTCCTGAATCACCTTTTGACAGTGATTACAGCTCAGGGAGACGTCTTGGATACATCACTACTAAAGGGTGATAGTGTTCCTCGCTCTCACAGATCTGCCTGACTAGAACTACGACTGTCATTCCAAAGCACCTGCATGTACTAGGACGTCTAAAGTGTCCTCCCACAATACGCTGTTTTAGTTAACATTTCATCCTAACGCCGCTTAAAGGTCTACTGAAATGAGATTTTTTTATTTAAACGGGAATAGCATTTCCGTTCTATGTGTCATACTTGATCATTCCGCAATTTTGCCATAATTTTGCTGAAAGGATTTAGTAGAGAACATCGATGATAAAGTTCGCAACTTTTGGTCGCTAATAAAAAAGCCTTGCCTGTACCGATAGTAGCAGACGATGTGCGCGTGACTTCACGGGTTGTGGAGCTCCTCTCATCTTCACATTGTTTACAATCATGGCCACCAGCAGCGAGAGGGATTCGGACAGAGAAAGCGAAGATGTCCCCATTAATTTGAGCGAAGATGAAAGATTCGTGGATGAGGATAGTGAGCGTGAAGGACTCGAAATAAGAAAAAAAAAAAGACAGGGCAGTGGGAGCGATTCAGATGTTATTAGACACATTTACTAGGATAACTCTGGATCCCCTATCTGCTTATTGTGGTACTAGTGTTTTAGTGAGATTATATAGTCGTACCTGAAAGTCAGAGGGGTGTGGTGACCGCCAGTGTCTCTGAGGGAAGCCACGAAGGAGGCAAGAGAGTTGCAGCTGGCTCTTTGACAGCTGCAGGAGGAACGACACAAGCTCCGCTCATGTTTACGGTAATAGCCGACTTATTACCACAATTTTCTCACCGAAACCTGCCAGTTGACATGTGGTAGGGAACCATGTTCGCTTGACCGCTCTGTTCCATCGTAAAGCTTCTTCACCTTCGGGAATGTAAACAAGGAAACACCAGCTGTGTTTGTGTTGCTAAAGGCAGCTGGAATACAACGCTTCCCACCTACATCTTTCTTCTTTGACGCCTCCGTTATTAATTGAACAAATTGCAAAAGATTCAGCAACACAGATGTCCAGAATACTGTGTAATTATGTGATTAAAGCAGACTATTTATAGCTGTGATCTGTACTGGAAGAAAATGTCCGCTACCACCGGTGACGTCACGCGCACGCGTCATCATTCCGCAACGTTTTCAACAGGATACTTCGCGGGAATTTTAAAATTGCAATTTAGTAAACCAAAAAGGCCGTATTGGCATGTGTTGGAATGTTAAGACTTCATCATTGATATATAAACTATCAGACTGCGTGGTCAGTAGGAGTGGCTTTCAGTAGGCCTTTAAAACACCTCGTACTCACCTGACCTGCCAGAGAATCAGAAGACTCAGCTGGAGGGATCAGTGTGGCCAACTTGGCAACCATGTCGCTATACCGCACATCGATACTTCTTTAGATACCGTATTTTCCGGACCATAGGGCGGGCCGGATTATAAGGCGCACTGCCGATGAACATGTTTATTTTCCTACAAAAAGTGCACCGGATGATAGGGCGCACTCAAGGCAGGGTTTCCCCTCAGCGCTTTGTTGCTAAGGCGGCCGCCTTAGCAATGACATCATGCACAAAAGTGCACTCATAGCTTGTTTTAAAATGTCTCTGACAATCTTGCACTTTCTGTTTTGAAATGACATGAATGTTTGTGCCACTGCTAAATAACTGTTTAATAAATACAGTTTTGGTCAATTGACTTAGTTGTGATTTCCCTCTCTGCATGAAAGTTTAAAATGAGCATATAATAATGCAGTATGAAGAAGAATGTTTTAATGCAGACACATAGAATCATCATACTGCTGTGATTATATGCATCAAGTGTTCATTCAAGGCTGAGGTAAAATATCGCAATATATATCGTGCATCATGACATGGCCTAAAAATATCGAGATATTAAAAAAAGGCAGTATCGCCCAGCCCTAATGGCAGAAGATGAAATCACCTATATCACCTGGAAGATTAAATGTCACTTACTGTAACGCGAAATCTTAAAAAAAAAAGTTACCTTGTGGTGGCTCGTCACAAGTAAATGAATATATGGCACACACCGGTGTTTGGACTTCAGTAAACCCTAACTGTTCTCTCTGGCACTCATCGAGGGTGGATGCTCCCCTTTCCTCTCCCTTATCTCTCCTGCTTGCTTCTTTGTTTTGTCTTGTCTTAACTTTCTTGTTGCCTCTTTTTGCACTGCTCTCCAAATCCAAACATTAGAACTATTTAACTGGCCTCAACAAAATTGACAAGATCTTGGGTTCGGGGGAACCTGCTGTGTGTCCAGCAACAACCGCTTCGTCACGACAACGGACTCTTGGGAGAAAAAGGAGTGCCGGGTGCCTGGCGACCCTTTTCTGTCGAGGACGTGAAGATATCCACCTATTTGGAATTATGACAACAGGACATCTGCTGATTGGAGTAAGCGTTGCTGTGGTTTGTCGACAAATTGGAAGTTGCTGGCAGTCTTCAAAGTACCCCAAAGCTGACACAAATGATTGGAGGATGCGGGAAGAACCGTGGATTACATCGGACTGTCTACCCCGCAGTTTTTCAGGACCAGTCATAGACAATTTTAGAGTGAAAAGCAAATTTTTTTTTCACTCGCATACGTATCTTTTTAACTTGGATTGTTTCCCTGGCTTCAAGACTCTCCCAAAGATCACTGCAAGCGAAGACTCAACAAACTCCCTTTTTTGTCTCTCATGGACACACACCTGTTGTTGTGAACTTTGGACTAGCGACGGCAAATACATTAAGGCTGCGGAACAGATACACACTACGGGCTTATACACACACACACATCCACAAAAAAAATATACGCCACACATACACCACCCCGTCCCCCAATCCAACGCCCTCGACACAAATCCCATAGGGGTGATGAGTGGATGGTCATGGCCGGAGAGCTGCGACCTACCACCATGACCTTGAACTACCTTCCCTCTGTTGCTAGATATCTCGAGATGTATGTTGTAATATGTATATGTGCTTTGCTATGGAGGTTTTTTCCCACTCCGAACTGGGCCCCCTTAGGAGCCCAGTCTGGATTGTATTTTTTCACTCATCCTTCCCCAGCGTTTACCTTTTTCCCATCTTTTACGGGGGGCCTTAAGGCGACCCATCAGCGTTCTTGTTCTGTAACCCTGTACACTGTTCGTTTGTCTAATCTTGAACAGGTTTGTGCTGAAAACAAAGTTTCGTTGAACTTGTGCAATGACAATAAAGACCTACCTAAGTAAACATTAGAACTATTTAACTGGCCTCAACAAACTTGACAAGATCTTGGGTTTGGGGGAACCTGCTGTCGTGACGAAGCGGTTGTTGCTGGACACACGACGGACTCTTGGGAGATGGAGGGCCGCGTGCTTGGCGACCCTTTTCTGTCGACGATGTGAAGATATCCACCTATTCGGAATCATGACAACAGGAATATTGCTGATTGGAGTAAGCGTTGCTCGGGTTTGTCGACAAATTGGAAGTTGCTGGCAGTCTTCAAAGTACCCCAAAGCTGCCACAAATGATTGGAGGATGCTGGAAGAACTGTGGATTACATCGGACTGTCTACCCCGCAGTTTTTCAGGACCAGTCATAGACAATTTTAGAGTGAAAAGCAAATTTTATTTTCACTCGCATACAAATCATTCTAACTTGGATTGTTTCCCTGGCTTTGAGACTCTCCCGAAGGACGGTGTGGTGAAGACACAACAAACTCCCTTCTTGTCTCTCATGGACACACCTGTTGTTGTTGAGGCCGCGGAACAGAGACACACTGCGGGCTTACACACGCACTCACATCCACAAAAAAAATATACGCCACACATACACCACCCCCCCCACCCACCCCCGTTCCCAGTCCAACAACCTCGACACAAATCCCGTAGAGGTGATGAATGGATGGTCAGCGCCTGAGAGCTGCGACCTACCACCATGACCTAGAACTACCTTCCCTCTGTTGCTAGATATCTCGAGATGTATGTTGTAATATGTATATGTGCTTTGCTATGGAGGTTTTTTCCCACTCCAGACTGGGCCCCCTTAGGAGCCCAGTCTAGATTGTATTTTTTTTACTCATCCTTCCTTCCCCAGCGTTTACCTTTTTCCCATCTTTTATGGGGCGCCATACACTATTTATTTTTAGGGCTATATAAGTACATTGATTGATTGATTGATTGATTATTTGTCCAATCTTGAACAGGTTTGTGCTGAAAACCAAGTTTTGTTGTACTTGTGCAATGACAATAAAGACCTATCCTATCCTTTCCTATCCTGTCATAGTTACTACGATCATCACCAATCTTTTAGCTTGATCGCAAATAACCATTTTTTTTGTTTTGTTTCGCCAGCTCCCAGTCCCACCACGGCAGTCCACTACCTGGCCACCAAATGTGTGGACACAGTCAAACACCGCCAGGAAACCAAGTGGTTCATGCCTTGGGGTCCCAACCAATGCGACAAGATTCGGACCTTTGATGAAGCCATGGCCAAGAGGATTGAGGCCAACAACATTGTGTTCGCTGTCCACATTCCTCTCCCTAACAAGGAGATGAGTCCCTGGTTTCAGTTCATGCTGGTCATCTTGCAGTTTGACATCGCCTTCAAGATGTACAACCAGATAGGTGAGAGACACAGCTCCTTTCAATACCATGACATCCAGAGTCTGTTGGCTTCTGGAATGACAATATTAGCCTTAATTCAGTTTTTTTTTTGGCTTCACAATCTCTAAGCCAATATTTGCAGTGGCTCAATGAGGCTGAGCTGGTCTTTGAAAACATCACATCCTTTGTCACTTCCCATCCTATACATCAGGGGTGTCAAACTCAAATACAGTGGGCCAAAATTAAAAACTTAACAAAGCCGCGGGCCAAGGTTGAACAAATTACCTTTTAATAGGGACCCAAACAAGTTTTGCATTGAATATTGAACAAGCAGGGCTTATATAACTTTAGTGACATGCAGAATCGAGTTTCAAATAATAACAATGAAAAAATATCAATGGCATATCAAAAACAATTTAAATAAACATTGAATGCCTCTTTTCTATTTGCGGCCTTCTGAGGTAAATATCAAAATAAACTTTTTTCCACAGGCTAATAATACATTTGAAAATAAATTAAGAATAATGAATGAATCAAACATTCAAGCCTTGAAGTAGCAAGAGAAAGTGCATGAATAAAATGTTAATTATTGCTCAGTTTGCTACACTGATTTGCTTTAACACTGAATGTGGAACAAGCAACGCTTATATAACTTAATAGTGCAAAATCAACGTTCAAAAAACAAATGATAGAACATCAATGGCATAATAAATACAATTTAAATAAAAAATGTAATGCCTCTTTTCTTTTTGCAGCCTTCTAAAGTAAATATCAACATTAACTTTTTCCACAGGCTAATACATTTGAAAATTAAATAATGAGGTGGGCGGGGTTGGTGGTAGCAGGGGTGTGTATTGTAGCTTCCTGGAATAGTTAGTGCTGCAAGGGGTTCTGAGTATTTGTTCTGTTGTGGTACTGTGCGGATGTTTTCCCCAAATGTGTTTGTCATTGTTGTTTGGTGTGGATTCACAGTGTGGCGCATATTTGTAACAGTGTTAAAGTTGTTTATACGGCCACCCTCAGTGTGACCTGTATGGCTGTTGACCAAGTATGCCTTGCATTCACTTAGGTGTGCTTACGAGCCGCTCACATTATGTATCTGGGTCGGCACGCTGTTTGTAAGGAGGAAAAGCGGACTTGACGCCCCCAATATTGTTGTCAGAGTGGAAAGCGGGAGAAATTCGGGAGAATGGTTGTCCCGGGAGATTTTCGGGAGGGGCACTGAACTTCGGGAGTCTCCCGGGGAAAATCGGGAGGGTTGGCATGTATGAGTATTAGCAGTGAATGCGGTGTTATAGCGGCACCACCGCTGTATAATACCGGCGGGCCAGCTTTGTTAATTTGACGTTGCCTCAAGGGCCAAATGAAATTACACGGCGGACCAAATTTGGCCCGCGGACCATAGTTTGACACCCATGCTATACATGATAAATTGCAAAGCAAAGCCATACATCTCCTGAAAAATAAACACACAATGTTTTATATAACCTCACTTCTGTGCTCGGTCCATCACGGTGAGTGCTGGAGGAACCCACCGGAATGTGTTTTTCAGGAGACTGGATTCCCTTTATGATCTGTGGCTTGTTATCTAGTAACATACACCTTAGGGCAGGGGTCAGGAACCTTTTTGGCTAAGAGAGCCATACAAGCCAAATATTTTAAAAAGTATTTCCGTGAGAGCCATATAATATTTTTTTTAAGACTGAATACAACTAAATGCGTGCATTTTTACGCAAGACCAACCTTTTTAGAGTATAATAAGTCTCTTATTCTTTTTAATAACATTGTATTCTGAAATTAACCAACAAAAAATAAAATAATTCTAACCATTAATGCGACTTCTTGAACACGTGCGGTAGAAACCGGATGAATGCATTAAAATGCATGAGAATGTTTTATGTTTAGAACGTTATTTCTGACACTGTGATTACTTATCGTGTTAAGCAATGTCAGCTAAGATTTATCTGAGAGCCAGATGCAGTCATCAAAAAGCCACATCTGGCTCTAGAGCCATAGGTTCCCTACCCCTGCCTTAGGGGGTTTGTAGATGGGCTTGGGACACGATTGACAGGTGTAAAGACACAGGTAAGGTAATGCGAACCTGTTTTCAGAGCGTTTTACACCCCGAAGCAATGAAAGGCCTCTGTCTATTCTTATTACCCAGGTCAGATCTGGCATGCTTACCACATGAGTCACACTAAACTAAAGGCATGTTTACCCAAGAACAATTTGGTTAAAATTAATATCTCGATATTTTTAAGCCATGTCACGATACACCATATATATCTCGATATTTTGCCTTAGCCTTGAATGAACACTTGATGCATATAATCACAGCAGTATGATGATTCTATGTGTCTACATTTAAACATTCTTCTTCATACTGCATTAACGTATGCTCATTTTAAACTTTCATGCAGAAAGGGAAATCACAACTAAGTCCACGTACACCGCCTTCCGCCCGAATGCAGCTGAGATAGGCTCCAGCACCCCCTACACAACTAAGTCGATTTACCAAAACTATATTTATTAAACAGTTACTAAGCAGTGGCACAAACATTCATGTCATTTCAAAACAAAGTGCAAGGATGTCAGAGACATTTTAAAACAAGCTATGAGTGCACTTTTGTGCATGATGTCACTAAGATGACACAACACAGAAACACTAAATTAAAGTGCACTTTTTGTACAGAACGCCACTACAATAGTTTAAAACAAATAAAATGCACTTTTGTGCATTATGTCACACAAGATATTTCAATAAGTGTCAAATAAAAATGAGCTGCATTATAGGAAATCAAATAGTGTTTGTCCTTCGCTATGTGGGAGGTTCCTTCGGACGTCATCTCCTTCTGTTGTTGACTATTTTTTTCATACGGTGTTGATGTGGAAATAGTTGCTTCGGCATTTTGTTGGTGTGGCACCGAACAAAGAGGTTGACATGCGGAGTTTCAAGCACTCTTCAATCTCTAGCGCAGTGGTTCTCAACCTTTTTTCAGTGATGTACCCCCTGTGAGCATTTTTTTTGATTCAAGTACCCCCTAATCAGAGCATAGCTATTTTGGTTGAAAAAAAGAGATAAAGAAGTAAAATACAGCACTATGTCATCAGTTTCTGATTTATTAAATTGTATAACAGTGCAAAATATTGCTCATTTGTAGTGGTCTTTCTTGAACTATTTGGAAAAAAAGATATACAAATAACTAAAAACTTGTTGAAAAATAAACAAGTGATTCAATTATAAATAAAGATTTCTACACATAGAAGTAATCATCAACTTAAAGTGCCCTCTTTGGGGATTGTAATAGAGATCCATCTGGATTCATGAACTTAATTCTAAACATTTCTTCACAAAAAAAAGAAATCTTTAACATCAATATTTAGGGAACATGTCCACAAAAAATCTAGCTGTCAACACTGAATATTGCATTGTTGCATTTCTTTTCACAGTTTAAGAACTTACATTCATATTTTGTTGAAGTATTATTCAATAACTCAATTTATAAAGGATTTTTGAATTGTTGCTATTTTTAGAATATTTTAAAAATAATCTTATGTACCCCTTGGCATACCTTCAAGTACCCCCATTTGAGAACCACTGCTTTAGCGGTTGACTTTTCAAATGGTGCTACATTAGCAGTGCTGCTACTTTTTGTAGCAACGCTTTTGCCGCATAATTGTTCAACAGCTTCCCACTTGAAACAAAACCACCGCCAGACGATGGACCCTGTGCTGTTTTTCTTGGGAATTCATTCTTCCTTTATTTGTTACCAGATTCACACCTTCTCTATCTCGTATTACCACCCGCACCACACTGTTTACATCACAGCTAACGTTACCCTGTCGCTACCTGTCTGCTCCGCGGGAGCGTGCAACGTTGCATATGTGACGTATGTAAAAAGGTGCACTTGTTTTAAGTCTCCGTGAGAAGGAGAGACAAGAAAGAGTGGGAAACTCATGCAGTGTGATGCCTGCAGCTAAAAGCAACTGTGTGAGAACGTATACTCGAATATAACGATATAGTCATTTTCTATATCGCACAGAGACAAATCTGCGATATATCGAGAATGTTGATATATCGCCCAGCCCTAACTGGAGGTTTAGTTTCTTTGCAATTTATGAAAAGTACCATCTATGTTAGTGCTGTCTAAGTGGTGGCCTGCCAGCTCAGTTAAAAAACTTGTAAGAGAATTCATTTTATCAGCAGATTCCTAAAAGCACTAGAGTCCTGTCCTATAGAGCAGTGGTTCTCAAATGCGGGTATGTGTACCCCTGGGGGTACTTGAAAGTATGCCAAGTGGTACGTGAGATTTTTTTAAAACTATTCTAAAAATAGCAACAATTCAAAAATCCTTTTTAAATATATTTATTGAATAATACTTCAACAAAATATGAATGTAAGTTCATAAACTGTGAAAAAAATACAACAATGCAATATTCAGTGTTGACAGCTAGATTTTTTTGTGGACATGTTCCATTAATATTGATGTTAAAGATTTATTTTTTTGTGAAGAAATGTTTAGAATGAAGTTCATGAATCCAGATCGATCTCTATTACAATCCCCAAAGAGGGCTCTTTAAGTTGATGATTACTTCTATGTGTAGAAATCTTTATTTATAATTGAATCTCTTGTTTATTTTTCAACAAATTTTTAGATATTTTTATCTTTTTTTCCAGATAGTTCACGAAAGACCACTACAAATGAGCAATATTTTGCACTAATATACAATTTCATAAATCAGAAACTGATGACTTAGTGCTGTATTTTACTTCTTTATCTGTTTATTTCAACCTAAAATGCCTTGCTCTGATTAGGGGGTTCTTGAATTTAAAAAAATTTCACACGGTGTACATCACTGAAAAAAGGTTGAGAACCGCTGTTATAGAGGATCTTTGACTAGCTTTTTAGTAGTAGGTCCTTAAAAACAGCAGAGCTATTTATTTTCCGAATTTAGTAACACCAACAAAATCAGTATTAGACAAAAATCAAATATCCACTGCAGAGGATGCTGGTTCTGAGGAATACACAAAATAAGAAATATAGAGAAGTCCGGTCTCTGCATTCGCTCCTTAGCTTTCTGGAAGTATGGCCCACAAAACAATTAAGCTGAATAGCCGTGATCTACGGACTGCAATGTTGTCGAGGCAAGCTCTGTAATTTCTGCGTGTGTTCCTGTGTTTGTAAAATACACTCGCCAGGGATGATGTTCATTCTGTGTTGTTGGCAACAAATAGAACAATAAAATTGTCGTCCTGCAAGGCAAAACTTTTGTCTTTTCCACAAGTTAAGTCAAGTCAGATGCCTGCCTGTGGGTATTGATTAACGGCAAATCTGGAGACATTCCGCGGTGCAGCTGTTACGCATCTGGAATGGCATGATGTGGGATGTATACAGAGTACTGGTATTTTTTGGTACCGGTTGATAATTAATTTGGGCCATGAGGACCGTAAAGGTTGTGGACTAACCACACTGCTATCTGTACCATAATAATACTTGTATGTTGAACATGCCGACGATCCATCAAGCGGTTCCACTTCATAGCTTACTCGAGTCGTACTAAAAACATTTTGACAGATTTTTGAGTGCCGTTTGTAATGTTCTATATTTTCAATGGAACACTTAACGTTTTGGTGTGGTTTACTGACATCATATTGCACGTGCCTCACAATACAAAGGTCCTGAGTTGTCCTGAGTTCAATCCCGGGCTCGGGATCTTTCTGTGTAGAGTTTGCATGTTCTCCCCGTGACTGCGTGGGTCCCCTCCGGGTACTCCCCGCCCTCCATGAGTCACCGCTGCCTTGCGGGCAGGTCTTGGTTGACCAAAGGCTAGGGGATGGACTACCCCGACAGAAAACCCCAGGCCACCCTTGGGCAAGGTGTAGCACCTGGTAGCCTCCCTCCTCAGGGTTACGAAGTGTTTACCGCTGCCTTGTGGTTAAGGTCTTGGTTGACCGAAGGCTAAGGGAGCAAACCCCGAAGACAAATCACGGCTTCTGGGCGAGGCTGGACATCTTGGCAGTTCCAATCACGTTACTGTCACAAGATCTGTGGTGGACCATGCCAGTCAGAGCATAGCGACATACTCTACACAAGAGCAGAGATAGACAAACCTATCATCTGGTCAGTCGCTGCAACGAGTCATGGAATCAGTCTGTCTTGGCCTGGCCTTTGCCCCTGAGAAACCTCGATTCGCCAAGTTTGTGCTGTTAGTCCCGCAAAAGCTTGCAGTACTTGAAACCTCTTGCAAGCAGTTTTTTTAAAAACATTTTGTCAGATTTTTGAGTGCCGTGTGTAATGTTCCATATTTTCAATAAAACACTTAACGTTTTGGTGTGGTTTACCGCCATCATGTTGCACGTGCCTCACAATACGAAGGTCCTGAGTTGTCCTGAGTTCAACCCCGGGCTCGGGATCTTTCTGTGTAGAGTTTGCATGTTCTCCCCGTGACTGCGTGGGTCCCCTCCGGGTACTCGGGCTTCCTCCCACCGCCAAAGACATGCACCTGGGGAAAGGTTGATTGGTAACACGAAATTGGCCCTAGTGTGTGAATGTGAGTGTGAATGTTGTCTGTTTATCTGTGTTGGCCCTGCGATGAGGTGGCAACTTGTCCAGGGTGTACACCACCTTCCGCCCGAATGCAGCGGAGATAGGCTGCAGCTACCCAAGGGACAAGCGGTAGGAAATGGATGGATGGATGGACATACAGTTTCTCTTATGTAGGACTGCCATCTACTGGTCACACTTATCATTACATCATGTCCCAAATAGAATATAGAATAGAATTAACTTTATTGTCATTATATTTGCATATAACGAGATTAAAGACTCCAACTTAAGGTGCGGTATTGGGAACAAATATGGGGTGAAATAAATGACATAAGAGGTAAAAAGGAATAACTAACAATTGAAATAAACAGACTACTATCCAATAAAAATAATAAGCAATCCTGTAGAATATACAAAACATTATAGAAGTACAAAATGCAAAATACTGTACAATATACAGAACAAGACAAGAGTACCGAAGTAATAAATAACAATCAGTGTCGGACGTATTGCACTCGAAGGGTGGTATTGCACAGTAGGGGATTAGGGCATGATATTGTATAGGGGTGAATTATTAATATTTTAAGTTAGAGTTCAACATGGTGACAGCTTTGGGAAAGAAGCTGTCTCTGAGCCTGTTTGTTCTGGCTCTGATGCACCTGTAGCGCCTG
Organism: Nerophis ophidion; assembly: GCF_033978795.1. NCBI lineage: Eukaryota > Metazoa > Chordata > Actinopteri > Syngnathiformes > Syngnathidae > Nerophis > Nerophis ophidion. The sequence continues at coordinate 12,269,308 of NC_084624.1, read as the reverse complement.
CCTGATGGTAGCAAGTCGAAGAGGTGGAAGCCAGGGTGTGTGCTGTCCTTGGTAATGTTTTTTGCTCTGTTGAGGCAACGGGAGTTGTGTAAATCCTTCAGGGAGGGCAGGGGGACAGCCGATGATTTTTTGTGCAGACTTTATGACCCTCTGAATCGCCTGTTTGTCTGCTTTAGTGCAGCTGGCGTACCACGCTGTTATGCAGTACGTCAGCAGGTTCTCGACAGCCGAGCGATAGAAAGTCACCATCGCTGCCTCTCCAGTCTGTTCTTCCTCAGCAAATAAAAGTGCTTCGAGCATTACATTAGGCGCACCGGGTTATAAGGCGCACTGTTGATTTTTGATAAAATGAAAGCATTTAGTTGTTTTAGTCATTTCAAAATAGTTCCAATTACTGTATTTTTCGGATTATAAATCGCTCCAGAGTATATGTCGCACCGGCCGAAAATGCATAATAAAGAAGGAAAAAATATATATATATATACGTCGCACTGGAGTATAAGTCACATTTTTGGGGGAAATGTATTTGATAAAATCCAACACCAAGAATAGACATTTGAAAGGCAATTTAAAATAAATAAAGAATAGTGAACAACAGGCTGAATAAGTGTACGTTATATGACTCATAAATAACCAACTGAGAAGGTGTCTGCTATGTTAACCTAACATATTATGCTAAGAGTCATTCAAATAACTATAACATATAGAACATGCTATACCTTTACCTAACAATCTGTCACTCCTAATCGATAAATCCGATAAAATCTTCTTCCTTGATGTCGCTTCTAAATAACTCTGCCAACTCCAACGGTATGCGCCGCTTCATCTTGTCGTTTTCTGCTGCATATTTCACTACATCCAGCTTGTAACCTGCAGTACATGATTTCCCTTTCGGTGCCATTTTTGTTCAGCCCTTCTCAGTTTTTATAAGTTACCGCCAACGATGAAATGATGCATTCTAATCGCTACGGCAGTAGCATTTAGCAGTTAGCATGCCATGACCCACAATGCACTTCTGCCATGACCCTCCCCCGCCGAATTCTTATTGTTCGACGTGTATATGACGATTGCTGACATTTTCTTCGTCTCTTCCGCGAATTAGATAAATAATATTATTTGATATTTTACGGTAATGTTTTAATAATTTCACACAAAAGTCGCTGCGGAGTATATGTCGCACCCCCGGCCAAACTACGAAAAAAACTGCGACTTATCGTCCGAAAAATACGGTAGTCCGTTATTCAGCGAATTGTTCTATTTTCTATTATTGATTTAAAATTGCTCTTGTTATACTATACAAAAAATGTTATACTCTATCCATCCATCCATCCATCCATCATCTTCCGCTTATCCGAGGTCGGGTCGCGGGGGCAGCAGCCTAAGCAGGGAAGCCCAGACTTCCCTATCTCCAGCCACTTCGTCCAGCTCTTCCCGGGGGATCCCGAGGCGTTCCCAGGCCAGCCGGGAGACATAGTCTTCCCAACGTGTCCTGGGTCTTCCCCGTGGCCTCCTACCAGCTGGACGTGCCCTAAACACCTCCCTAGGGAGGCGTTCGGGTGGCATCCTGACCAGATGCCCGAACCACCTCATCTGGCTCCTCTCGATGTGAAGGAGCAGCGGCTTTACTTTGAGTTCCTCCCGGATGGCAGAGCTCCTCACCCTATCTCTAAGGGAGAGCCCCGCCACCCGGCGGAGGAAACTCATTTCGGCCGCTTGTACCCGTGATCTTATCCTTTCGGTCATGACCCAAACCTCATGACCATAGGTGAGGATGGGAACGTAGATCGACCGGTAAATTGAGAGCTTTGCCTACCGGCTCAGCTC
>NC_084624.1:12219984-12262484 GCF_033978795.1 Nerophis ophidion | reverse complement strand
GATTCAAAATTATTTCCTTTCTGGAAGAAACATTATTGTTAAGAACATTTTATCATGGAACTCATGAATGTGCACATAAAAGGAACAAAAACATTATAAACAAAGTAATATGGTAGAAACAAATGATCATAACTCAAATAAAGGTGAAAATTGTGCAAGATCACTTTATGGACATAAGAGATAGACAAATAAAACTAATGTTAGAATGGCCATAAAACATAACTGCACTTTTTGTCCATATCAATAGAAATAGAGTTAATTTATGAGATCTAGTCTTATACATAGGGCTGCACGATTTTGGCCAAAATAATAAGAGGATTTTTCATCAATATTGAAATCATAATTATTGACTGTTAGGTAAACAGAGTTGGGGTGTGAACGCAATGATATCATGTAATTTGTAATGTCTAATAAAAAAGGGTATAAATAAACTTCATCCATATATATTTAAGTACAATTATTAGTTTTTTGTTCATTAGTATTAACAATGTCAGCTTTTTTCATTACATGATGCCTTTTTTTAAGTTATGTACATTCATATGTACATGTACATACATGTAGATGCTGTATCGGGACAGATCCATCAAGCGTTTAAGCATAAATATGTCGTAGAGCAGGGTTCCCCAACCTTTTTTCCACCAGAGACCGGTTTAATGTATGCATTCTTTACATGGACCGACTTTCGTATGTGTGGCAGATAAAAACAGCAAAAAAATTATCCTTGGGCTACAATTTGGCACATTAACATTTTATATGTCCATTTAATGTGCATTGTCTCATGTACTATAACAAAGGTGTAACATAGATCTATTAAAAAGCTTATTAGTGTTTAGTGGGACAGGCAAAAGTTAAGTTGGAGAAAAAGAGTTAGTCCGTAAATTAATTAGTGTTTCTGTGTGGCCTGGTAGCAAATACGTCACGGACTGGTGGCTGGGGACCACTCTTGTAGAGGAATTAACTATACACAAAATGAAAGATTTTTAAAGTCATGCCTTTGTGACATGAGAAAAAAACACGGGTAATGTAAAAATACATGGGGTTTACTTTTTGATATCATTATAATACACAAAGCAGTTTGGCTATTGAAGATACATCCAAATAAACAAGAATCGTTCTTCAACAACTCTAAGTGGTTCAGCACAACAGTTTGGCCAACAATAAACCCGAGTGATACCTCTCACATCAAATACACAATCTTCACAGCCTGCGTTCAGTTCAATGACACAACAAAACTTTTAGCCTGTATTGATGTTATTGGAACACTGATAAAGTTTGCAGTTAAAGGACGAGTGAGCATCCCAGTAAACAAACTAAATACTTTATAAACTAGTTGCGACAACATTCACGACGTTTCCTCACCTCATTAACTCTCAGTCACAACCTTTGATGGTGGCTCTATTGTGAAAATAAAAGCAACGTCAAATTAGGGCTGGGCGATATAGGCTTTTTTAAATATCTCAATATTTTTAGGCCATATCGCGATATCCATCCATCCATTTTCTACCGCTTATTCCCTTTCGGGGTCGCGGGGGGCGCTGGCGCCTATCTCAGCTACAATCGGGCGGAAGGCGGGGTACACCCTGGACAAGTGGGGATAGGTTGATTGGCAACACTAAATTGGCCCATATCGCGATATACGATATTATATTACAATATTTTGCCTTGGCCTTGAATGAACACTTGATGCATATAATCACAACAGTATGATGATTCTATGTGTCTACATTAAAACATTCTTCTTCATACTGCATCAATATATGCCACTTTTAAACTTTCATGCAGAGAGAGAAATAACAACTAAGTCAATTGACCAAAAGTGTATTTATTAAAGATATTAAGCAGTGGCACAAACATTGAAGTCATTTCCAAAACAGAAAGTGCAAGACTGTCAGAGACATTTTAAGTGTCAAATAAAAATGAGCTGCATAATAGGAAATCAAATAGTATTCGTCCTTCATTATGTGGTAGGTTACTACGGACGTTATGAAATTCTCTTCATTCTCCAGCGTGTGACTTTCCAAATGATGCTACCGGTACATATTAGCAGTAATGCTACTTTTTATAGTAACGCTTGACAAATTACGGTCGTCTGTTCGACATATTCCCACTTGAAGCCGAACCACCGCCAGACGATGGACCCCCTGCTGTTTTTATTGGGAATTAAGTCTTCCTTCATTTGTTACCAGATCCGCACCTTCTTTCTCTCGTATTACCCCTCGTACGGCTACGTTAGCATCACAGCTAACGTTACCCAGTCTGCTACCTCTCTGCTGGGCGAGGGCGTATACGTATGTGACGTGTGTAAGTTTGTGCGCCTGCTTGTCTGTGAGAAGGAGAGACAGGAAAGAGTGAGAAGAGGCTGTAGTGCAGGGGTGGGCATTACGTCGATCGCGATCGACTGGTCGATCTCGGAGGGTGTGTCAGTCGATCTCAAGCCAGGCATTAAAAAATCTACATAAAAATGAGCAATCATCAATCATACCAAGACTTCACTTTCGTCAGTTGTTTGACATTCTCGGCACCCGAGGATCTTGTGAGATGACGCTGGCTGCTGCAAGCTCATATTTAAGAAAAAAAATTACTAACAGGGCGGACGCAGAGAAACACATTTTATTTCTAGAGACTCCGTACCTACTGTCAAAACTCTAAAGACCGACTGCACAGTTCCTGTCTTCACCATAAAAGACCTGTTTCATCATGCCTGTGCTAACAAAATAAGAGTCTCAGAAAGCTAGCGTGCACAAGCTAGCAAGCTACGGAGTTTGATGCAAATGTATTTCTCCCCTGCCCTCAGCGACCGCTTTCTCACTTGCTTGCCCACCCGCACACTCACTGACGTCACTCACCTGCTGCCAGACATTAAAAGGGCCACACACATATGCTACTCTCATAACAAAGTGTTTAAAAACGAGTATGCAAGTTGGACAAATGAGATGCCAAATCCAACCACTTTCATGCGGTATTGGACAGAAAGGAGGACTTTTTTTTTCCTCCATTTTAAAATGCGGACGTTATCAGCACCACTGTCTAATTCCAATCAATGCAAGTCATCAGAATCAAATACACCAACTTATATACTTGTCTTCATGAAAGAAAGGAATCTATGTGTGTTAAACATGCTTGTATTATCATTAAACACCATTAACTTGTTAACAAAAATGTCTCCTTCATAAATAAATAAATATAAATTATAAATAGGAATGAGGTAGATCTCCTCGACTTGGTCAATTGAAAAGTAGCTCACCTGCAGAAAAAGTGTGAGCACCCCTGCTGTAGTGTAATGCCCGCAGCAACTGCGTGAGAACCTATACTCGAATATTACGATGTAGTCATTTTCTATATCGCACAGAGACAAACCCGCGATATATCGTGTACATCGATATATCGCCCAGCCCTACATCAAATAGTTTTCTCCTTCGCTGTATAGTTTGTGTGGGACAGATGAGTCCGTCTCCAATATTGTCCACACCTGTCTCCATCGAAAAACAGCCCTACGCTCTTAAACGCACGCCGAGACTCCACGTATATGAAGCGAGGGAAATGAGGTTGAACCAAGCACTCTGCTCTGTTTACTACGAAGGGAAATCGCTGTAGCAAAGTCAGTGTAGTTGTGTTCCGGCCATGTTTTTTCAAGCCAAACGACACCAGTGCGCTGCTGTGACTCTGTTTCCAGGAAGTAAGCAGTGTTGCCTAAAATGCAATAAAAAAAAAAAAAAATTTCGGTAATTTTACTGCGGTTTCTCATTATCCAGTTTACATCCCTGAAGTAGACATTGCATTACATACCGTATTTCCTTAAATTGCCGCCGGGGCGCTAATTAATTTAAAAGGCATGCGGTAAATTTAGGCCTGCGCTTAACAATTTGAGTGTGATGTAAGGATACCATCATGAAAAGCACATTTAATAAAAAAAACGTTATGGTCTTACCTTTACTTATAAACGAAGTCCATGCTAGTAGTCCAAGATATGTAATCCTCCATGTTCAAAGTGCAAGCAAGAGGAAAAAATAAACACACGCTGCTCACTCTTGCTGGTCCAGTTCATGGTCGGTAGGTGTGTAGCCATAGCGCGCTCTCGTTTGGGTTGCTCCCGACGTGCGGACCGGTGTTATCAGTTAGCTCGGTTCCTCACGTGTAGTGCGGGCGACTACAGAATTATCCTCGGACAACTCCTCCTCTCGTTCTGCTCCGTGGGTGATCTCTTTATCCCACCGCTGCCACCATGAAGTGTTATTGTATAAATAATACACTGGGTATTTATGACTGGAACGTGCTTTATTTCATCTCAGTTGTTTACATAGCCAGCATAAGAGTAGTGGTGTTACATCCTAAAATGTCCGTCGTGCACCCCCTGCGTCATATCCGTTCCCATCACATAGTACGACACTTGTTGTCACTTCTTCTGCAGCCGAGTAGTCGCAAGAAGGATCTCTAGCGCCCTCTACCACCAGGAGGCGGGAGTCATTTAATGACTCATATTTGACACACGCAGCTACGGTATATTAATAAAACATAGCTGCTTACAGTTCTTTTTAGCATATTCAATAGCTTGGACCTTAAATCCTACTGAATAGCTCTTAATCTTCTTCCCTTTATGTGATTTCAAATGATTGAAATCAGCCTCCTGACAGGTGAAGTGTCACTCGTGACGTGACGAGTTTGACCCGGCGGAAATTCTAGGCATATGCTAATTATTTGGCGAAACGAGTTTGACCCGGCGTCAATCCTGAGCCGGCGCTAATGCTAAGCATGCGCTAATTATTTTGCGAAACAAGCTTGACCCGGCAGTAATTCTAGGCAGGCGCATACTATATACCCGGCGGCAATTCAGGGAAATACGGTAATCATGTGAAGAGGTACGTAATCCAGTAGTATAGTGGGTAACGTTTTGTAGAACAAGAAGTTTAGAAAAAAGTGCTTGTGGCATATTTATTTAGGAGCCAGCCTCTGTGGCCTTTCTTGTCTAAATAGTCATGTCACAGTAACGGGCAGCTCTTCAGCGTAATTTATGTGCGGACATTCTTGGCCTCGGTGGAAGTGTATAAGTGAAATGTGGCTTGTTTACTGCCTGGGTGCCAGACAGATGGATCTGTGATTCAGCCTGGACCACAGACAGATGTTTGTGTAATTCACTAAAGACTCTCATTTGATGCACAGGAAGTGCCACAATAACACAAGTTGATAGAGCGAGGTCAGCTTGTCAAGAGATGATAACCATTCCGGGAGTAAGATTCACGATTCCCAGAATTCCCGTTACTGTCAGTGCTTACGACCAGAGTTATGTGTATTGTGGAAAATGTTACTGTATCATTTGATTCGGAGGAGTCTGATTCGACCATCAACATCGCAGTCAAATTGTCAGGCATTTAAGCCCCCTATGTAGGACTTAAGTACTTGCTGAGGCACCCACATAGAGCAGGTGTGTTGGGAGGATGGATGAATTGTGTTCTTCATTCTTAAAAGACTCCTGTGTGTAGACAGTTTTTAGAGAGTATGTTCTCATTCAACCAGGTCATTGTGTTTTCAGGGCATTCAATCGATTGCAACCGGACTGTTTGGTTTGTCTTAGACGTTTCGCCTCTCATCCAAGTAGATCTCCAAGTAGTCATAGACTTGGATTGGTCGGATCTGGTCTAGCAGCTGGTGGGTTTTGGCACCAGCCGCTAGACTAGCTCTGACCAGTCTAAGACTAGATGTGGACAATCTGAGACTAAATGTGGCCAACCTAAAACTAAGACTAGATGTGACCAATTTAAGTCTAAGACTAGATTTGATTAATTTAAGCCTAAGGCTGGATGTGACCAATCTAAGACGAGATGTGACCGATCTAAGACTAGATGTGACCAATCTAAATCTGAGGCTAGATATGACCGATCTAAGACTGGATGTGGCCGATCTAAGACTGGATGTGGCCGATCTAAGACTGGATGTGGCCGATCTAAGACTGGATGTGGCCGATCTAAGACTGGATGTGGCCGATCTAAGACTAGATGTGGCCGATCTAAGACTAGATGTGACCGATTTAAGGCTATGACTAGATTTCAAGAATTTAAGCCTAAGACTAGATGTGACCAATCTAAGTCTGAGGCTGGATGTGACCAATCTAAGACGAGATGTGACCAATCTAAGACGAGATGTGACCAATCTATGACTAGATGTGACCAATCTAAGTCTGAGGCTAGATTTGGCCGATCTAAGACTAGATGTGGCCGATCTATGACTAAATGTGGCCGATCTAAGACTAGATGTGACCCATTTAAGTCTAAGCTAGATGTGCCTGATTTAAGTCTAAGACTAGATGTGACCGATTTAAATCTAAGACTAGATGTGACCGATTTAAATCTAAGACGAGAGGTGACCGATTTAAATCTAAGACGAGAGGTGACCGATCTAAGTCTAAGACCTGATTTGACCGATCTAAGGCTACCACTAGATGTGACCGACCTAAGGCTACGACGAGATGTGACCGATCTAAGGTTACGAGTAGATGTGACCAATCTAAGGCTAAGACTAGATGTGATCGATCTAAGGCTAAGACTAGATTTGACCAATGTGAGACTACATGTGTCCAATCTAAGTGTAAGATTAGATGTGACCAATCTAAGTCTGAGATTAGATGTGAGCAATCTAAGTCTAAGACTAAATGTGACCCATGTAAGTCTGGGACTAGATTATAATAATAATGGATTATATTTATATAGCGCTTTTCTAGACTCTCAAAGCGCTTCACAGAGAACGGAGCCATCATTCATTCACATCTGGTGGTGGTAACCTACATTTGTAGCCACAGCTGCCCTGGGGTAGACTGACTGAAGTGTGGCTACCAGTTTGCGCCTCCGACCACCACCCATCATTCATCATTCATTCACCAGTGTGAGAGGCACTAGGGGCAAGGGTGAAGTGTCCTGCCCAAGGATACTACGGCAGCGATTTGGATGGTAAGAGGCGGAGAACGAACCTGCAACCCTCTACCCACTAGGCCATGCCCCTTAGATATGCCTAATCTACGTCTAGGACTAGCTCTGACCAATCTAAGACTAGATCTGACCAATCTAAGTCTATGAGCATGAACCAAAGAACTTTACTCAGATGAGAGACCGAACTTCTTCTAAGACAAACCCCACAGTCCAGTTGAGATCGCTTGAAAGCCCTGAAGGTATTGTGTACAATTTTGGCTCTCACTAAAAAAATATCACTGCTTCCTAGTGTGACATCACATGTCTGAAATACCTGGCTGCTGGGTATTCTGGGTATTTGTTCTGTCGTGTTTATGTTGTGTTATTGTGCGGATGTTTTCCTGAAATGTGTTTGTCATTCTTGTTTGGTGTGGGTTCACAGTGTGGTGCATATCAGTAAGAGTGCTAAAGATGTTTAAACGGCCACCCTCAGTGTGACCTGTATTGCTGTTGAATAAGGATGCCTTGCAGTCTCCTAATTGTGTCTGAAATAGCCTCATCAAACAATTCTTTAGGCTGGCAAGCTATTTGTACAAGCTGTAGAGGGCGCTAGCGGTAGTGCTATCATTGTACGCCCTTATCATTAATTGGGTGAACACCAGCGTACATTCGAGAGAATAATTACTCTGAAATTCGGTAGTCTCCCGGGAAAATTGTGACCATTGGCAGGTGTGACGCTGTCAAGCGGCATTCATGTAAAACTTGCGGGCCGCACTAACATTACATTTTCATATTAAGGTGCGGGCTGCGTGTCTGAGACCCCTGGTTTATACATAGCACAAAGCAAAAAAAACTCTGTATGCAGTGTTATTTCATTATGCGGCTCACATTGTTTTATTTACTTTGTGAAACAGGTCAAAATGGCTCTTTGAGTGGTAAAGGTTGCCGACCCCTGCTCTATTTAATCAAGTTTGATGTCTTGTCGGCGCAGCACCAGAGGGGAAGAGCTTGCTAAACAATCCAATCTCGGTCATGTTTGTTTGTTTATCGGTGTGGTTTAGCCTATTTTTGAAGTGGAAAAAGTTGTAAATGAGATCAGGGTCTTGTTCACTTTGAAAGCCTGTATTCCTTTACAAGTATCTAGAACAGGGGTGTCAAACTCAAATACAGAGTGGGACAAAATGTTAAACGGAACTAAGCCGCGGGCCAAGGTTGAACAAATTAACCTTTTTAAGAGGGATCCAAACAAGTTTTGCATTGAATATTGAACAAGCAAGGCTTATATAACTTTATAGTGACATGCAAAGTCGAGTTTCAAATTATCCATCCATCCATTTTCTACCGCTTGTCCCTTCTGGGGTTGCTGGAGCCAACCTCAGCTGCATTCGGGCAGAAGGCAGGGTACACCCTGGACAAGTCGCCACCTCATCACAGGGCCAACACAGATAGACAGACAACATTCACATTCACACACTAGGGCCAATTTAGTGTTGCCAATCAACCTATCAATAATAATTGAAAAATATCAATGGCATATCAAATAACATTTAAATAAAAATTGGGGGGGGGCCAGGTTTGGTGGTAGCGGGGGTGTATATTATGGCGTCCAGGAAGAGTTAGTGCTGCAAGGGGTTCTGCGTATTACGTGTGTTACGGTGCAGATCGTCTCCTGAAACATGTTTGTCATTCTTGTTTGGTGTGTCTTCACAGTGTGGCGCATATTTGTAACAGTGTTAAAGTCGTTTATACGGCCACCCTCAGTGTGACCTGTATGGCTGTTGACCAAGTATTCATTGCATTCATTCATGTGAGTTAAAGCCGCAGATATTATGTGACTGGGCCGGCACGTTGTTTGTATGGCGGAAAAGCGGACGTGACGACAGGTTGTAGAAGACGCTAAAGGCAGTGCCTTCGAGGCACGCCCCCAATATTGTTGTCCGGGTGGAAATTGGGGAAGAATTGTTGCTTCGGGAGATTTTCGGGAGGGGCAGTGAAATTCGGGAGTCTCTCGGGTAAATCGTGAGGGTTGGCAAATGCGTTGTTACAGCGGCACCGCCCCTATATAATACCAGCGGGCCAGCTCTAATCTTAATTTGATATTACCTCAAGGGCCAAATGAAATTACACGGCGGGCCAGATTTGGCCCGTGGGCCAGAGTTTGACACCCATGATCTAGAATAATCACTTGTAGCAGCTAGATTTACACCCCGTGGCCATATGACACCTAGTTACCAGTCAGTATACACCACTATCATCTTAATCTGTTTATATCTCTCTTTAAAAATACACCATAGATTCGACTGAAAGTCTACTATGGTCAAAATCTAACGAAAACAATGAAAATCCTTAGTTGAGGCAGCCCTAATATAGTTTTGTATTGATTCTTGCAAATGAGTCATACAGTTTATTGGCTCTCCGAAATGGATAAACTAAAAGAGATGAAATAGTTACTGAGAATTGAACAAATGTTTGTAATAATTCTAACTTCTGAACCCCAGCTTTGTTGCTGCCTCTGTTAAGCAGCCCCATATGTTTTTATCAACCATAACTGGATCACAGTATTTGTAGCCCTATTAAGTACTCCACCCACCTTCCCGAGTCCACCCTATCACCAAAGCACCCCTTGGCTAGACTCCAGGAATAACACAGCTGTTGAGGAGGCTTAGTTTCCGTGGCAATGGCCACTGGCCTAGACTGGAATGTTGTGTGAAGTGAGACTGTCTGACAGACTAATGGCAGAGTGAAGGGCATTGCAGTTCCTCTACGGCTATCCTCCTCTGCTACAGCGCAGGTTACTGGGTTTCTCCCGCTTTATTCCAGCTTGTTTCATAACCGCACAAGAGGCTCTCCTACAGGGTCGAGGAGAGATTCTTTGCTTTGTAATATGAGCTAAAGATGCCTGCGTGTTCGGAGCTGCTTTTGCGGGTTCTTAGAAGCTGCCCCAACCCATTGAGAAGGCCTCCATCAGTAAGAAAGTAACCCAGATATGGACCAGCTTGGATGTATTGGGCAGAGAAATAATCATGTTCTAAATCATTCAATGGTGCCAAGAGGTAATAGAAATACGGGTTTTTAGGAAAGCTCAATCAAGTTTCAAATCGCACCATCTTGGAACACCAACCGGAGACTTTAGCTTGTTGTGTACAGACCCACAGCTTGTTAATGATTTAAAGTGACTTGTGCATCCTCCTCACTACTCAGACAACTCTGAATACATTAACATTACATTAGATGCCAGCTAAGCCGATACTTAATGTTTGCTGTCTGGACGGGAATTTACCCGTCAGTACTTCAGTCGTTCGGTTAAAAGGCCACGGCCGTCTGTCACCATGACCTCATACTCTCACTGTAGTCGGCCATGTTGACAAGCCAGCTAAGGAATATAAATTATTTACAGACACTGATGTTTTGTTATTTTCATTTAAAGTTTTGTCCTTTTCCCAGAGGATGGAGCACTGGTCACTGTGGACGTTGGTCTGGCCTACAGGGACGACACAGTCAGTGAGTGGACGGAGATGGCTCACTCTTTTGAGCAGCGGAAGCTCAGCTGCAACTTCACGACTGCCAAGGTGCCTTAGCGACACATTGTGTTGTTTTAGGGCTTTAGGAACCGCAAGAGTACTTCTAAATGAATGCTTGCTTTTCCGATGCAACCCATTCATATAAGAAAATAAGGTGTTTGTGCTTCACAGACTTTTGAAAACGAGGGCCGTTACTACGAGTGTGACCTGCTGCCCTTCATGGAGGTGGGCAGCGTGGCCCACAAGTACTATCTCCTCAACATTCGTCTGCCCGTCAATGAGCGCAAGAAGATCAATGTGGGCATTGGAGAAATAAAGGACATCCGTCTGGTTGTAAGTTGACTTCTTATCGCACGTTTTAACCTAAACAGAGACACGTGTGGAGTCTCATATTGTGTTGGTAGTACAGTTCAGGCTACAGACAGTGCATCCAGAAAGTATTTACAGTCTTTCACTTTTTCCACATTTTGTTATCCATCCATCCATCCATACATCCATTTTCTAACGCTTGTACCTCTGTTACAGCCTTATTCCAAAATGGAATACTTTTTTGTCCACTCAATACCCTAAAATGACAATGTGAAATAAGTATTCACAGTCTTTGCGCAATACTTAGTTGATGCACTTTGGGCAGCAATTCCAGCCTCAAATATTTTTGAATATGATGCCAGAAGCTTGGCACACCTATCTTTGGGCACTTTAACTGTAAAAATGGGACTCATTCCTTTCCTGCTTGGCACTCAGCATTAAAGGGGAACATTATCACCAAACCTATGCAAGCGTCAATATATACCTTGATGTTGCAGAAAAAAGACCATATATTTTTTGAACCGATTTCCAAGCTCTAAATGGGTGAATTTTGGCAAATTAAAAGCTTTTCTGTTTATCGGTCTTTTAGCGATGACGTCATAACGTGACACACCCGCCATTTTCAATTTCATATTACAAACACCGGGTCTCAGCTCTGTTATTTTCCGTTTTTTCGACTATTTTTTGGAACCTTGGAGACATCATGCCTCGTCGGTGTGTTGTCGGAGGGTGTAACAACACTAACAGGGAGGGATTCAAGTTGCACCACTGGCAAGAAATCTGCCGCCAGACCCCCATTGAATTTGCCAGAGTGTCTGCACATTTTACCGGCGATGCTAAGACAGACATGGCACAGAGATGTATGGATAACCTGCAGATGCATTTGCAACAATTAAGTCAACTAAATCACAAAGGTGAGTTTTGTTGATGTTTTTGACTTATGTGCTAATCAGGCATATTTGGTCACGGCATGACTGCCAGCTTATCGATGCTAATATGCTATGCTTTTGATGCTAACATGCTATTTACGCTAGCTGTATATACATTTGAAACTAGATGCCCACATTTAATGCGAAACAAACACTTACTAATCGACGGATTTTAGTTGGTCCAGTGTCACAAGATGCAAAAGTCCTGATCGTTTGGTCTGCACATTTTACCGGCGATGCTAATAAGGCAGCCATGCTATGGGCCACTTCATTAGGTACACCCATGCTATGGCCGAATAGCGTCAATAGCTATTCGCTCAATAGCTTCAGTTTCTTCTTCAATTTCATTTTCGCTATCTGCCTCCATACTCCGACTATCGGTTTCAATACATGCGTAATCTGTTGAATCGCTTAAGCCGCTGAAATCCGAGTCTGAATCCGAGCTAATGTCGCTATATCTTGCTGTGGTAACCGCCATGTTGTTTGTATTGGCAGCCCTGTATGATGTCACAGGGAAATGGACGGTCGCATCGCAAATAGCGAAAATCAAGAACTTTAAAGCTTTTTTCAGGGATATTCCGGGAGGTGTAAAATTTTTAAAAAAACTTCAAAAAATAAAACAAGCCACTGGGAACTGATTTTTATTGTTTTTAACCCTTTTGAAATTGCGATAATGTTCCCCTTTAGCATCACCGGTAAAATGTGCGGACCAAACGATCAGGACTTAAAAGGGGAACATTATCACAATTTCAAAAGGGTTAAAAACAATAAAAATTAGTTCCCAGGGGCTTGTTGTATTTTTTGAAGTTTTTTCCAAAATTTTACCGGTCCCGTAGTATCCCTAAAAAAAGCTCTAAAGTGCCTTTTTTGTCGCTCTCTGCAAAGACACTATCCATTTTCCTGTGACGTCACACAGTGCTGCCAATGTAAACAAACAATGGCAAGCTATAGCGACATTAGCTCGGATTCAGACTTGGATTTCAGCGGCTTAAGCGATTCAACAGATTACGCATGTTTTGAAACGAATGGTTGGAGTATGAAAGTATTGAAGAAGAAACTGAAGCTATTGAGCGAATAGCTATTAACGCTATTCATAGCCATAGCATGGCCGAATAGCTACCTTAGCATCGCCGGTAAAATGTGCGGACCAAACGATCAGGCTTTTCGCATCTTGTGACACTGGAGCAACTTAAATCCTTCGATTGGTAAGTGTTTTTTTCGCGTTAAATGTGGGTGGAAGGAAACGTAATATAGTTGCAAATGCATCTGCAGGTTATCCATACATCTCTGTTCCATGTCTGCTGTAGCACCTCCGGTAAATAGCATGTTCGCATCGATTAGCGTAGCATGTTAGCATCGATTAGCTGGCAGTCACGCCGCGACCAAATATGTCTAATTAGCACATAAGTCAACAATATCAACAAAACTCACCTTTGTGATTTCGTTGACTTTATCGTTGCAAATGCATCCGCAGGTTATCCATACATCTCTGTGCCATGTCTGTCATCGCCGGTAAAATGTGCAGACACTCCGGCACATTCAATGGGGGTCTGGCGGCAGATTTCTTGCCACTTTCGCATCTTCGGGCCAGTGGTGCAACTTGAATCCCTCCCTGTTAGTGTTGTTACACCCTCCGACAACACACCGAGGAGGCATGATGTCTCCACGGTTCCAAAAAATAGTCGAAAAAACGGAAAATAACAGAGCTAAGACCCGGTGTTTGCAATGTGTTGAAAATGAAAATGGCGGCTGTATTACCTCGGTGACGTCACGTTCTGACGTCATCGCCAAAAGAGCCATAAACAGAAAGGCGTTTAATTCGCCAAAATTCACCCATTTAGAGTTCGGAAATCGGTTAAAAAAATATATGGTCTTTTTCTCTGCACCATCAAGGTATATATTGATGCTTACATAGGTCTGGTGATAATGTTCCCCTTTAAGGGTTGGATTTGGAGGTTAAATCACCAACAATGATTACCGGGCGCGGCACCCCTGCCGCCCACTGCTTCCCTTACCTCCTAGGGGGTGATCAAGGGTGATGGGTCAAATGCAGAGAATCATTTCGCCACACCAAGAGTGTGTGTGACAATCATTGGTGCTTTAACTTTAAACCATTCCTATTTGCAGCACCTCTCAAGCTCTATCAGGTTGGATGGGAAGTGTTGGTTTTCATCCAGGATGTCTTTGTTCATTGTTGCATTCATCTTTCCTTCTATCCACACTAGTCTCCCAGTTCTTGCCAATAAAAAGCATCCCCACAGCTTGATGCTGCCACCACCATGCTTCACTGTAAGAATGGTGATGAGCAGTGCATGGTTTACTCCAAACATTCACGCCAAAGACTTCAATCTTTGTCTCATCAGACCAGAGAATTTAGTTTCTCATCGTCTGAGAGTCTTTCAGATGCATTTTGGCCAACTTTTGACTAAGCAATGGCTTATGTCTGGCCAATCTACCATACAGTCCTGATTGGTGGATTGTCTCTCTGCAAGTTTTTTCTCTCTCCACAGAGGAAGCTGTAGCTCTAACAGAGTGAACGTGATCTTGGTCACCTCCCTTAATAGACTAAGGGGCGGCATAGCTCGGTTGGTAGAGTGGCCGTGCCAGCAACTTGAGGGTTGCAGGTTCGATTCCCGCTTGTGTCATCCTAGTTACTGCCGTTGTGTCCTTGGGCAAGGCACTTTACCCACCTGCTCCCAGTGCCACCCACACTGGTTTAAATGTACTTTAGATATTGGGTGTCACTATATAAAAAGCTTTGAGTCACTTGAGAAAAGCGCTATATAAATATAATTCACAAGATGAATGCAGCAGTGTACAGAGACATCCTGGATGAAAAACAACTTTTCCCATCCAACCTGGTGGAGTTTGAGTGGTGTTACAAAGAGGAATGGCTGAAAGTACCCAAAGATAGGTGTGCCAAGCTTGTGGCATCGCATTTAAAAAGACTTGACAAGGCTGTAATTGCTGCCAAAGGTGCATCAACTAAGTATTGAGCAAAGGCTATCAATACTTATGTACATATGATTTTTTTGTTTGAGTACATTTGCACAATTTTATAATAAAAAAAATAGCATTCTCTCGAGGAGCTTCAAGCACACCTGCGAAGTCGATGTCAATCAATCAACCAATCAATCAATTTATATATATATACATATATATATATATATATATATATCTAATTCACAAGTGTCTCAAAGGGCTGCACAAGCCACAACGATATCCTCGGTTTAGATCCTACATCAGGGCAAGGAAAAAACTCAACCCAGTGAGATTACCCAGGGCGACCGGTGCAATGGACGTCGAGTGGATGTAGCATAATATTGTGAAAGTCCATAGTGGATCTAACATAATAGTGAGAGTCCAGTCCATAGTGGATCTAACATAATAGTGAGAGTCCAGTCCATAGTGGATCTAACATAATAGTGAGAGTCCAGTCCATAGTGGATCTAACATAATAGTGAGAGTCCAGTCCATAGTGGATCAAACATAATAGTGAGAGTCCAGTCCATAGTGGATCTAACATAATAGTGAGAGTCCAGTCCATAGTGGATCTAACATAATAGTGAGAGTCCAGTCCATAGTGGATCCAACATAATAGTGAGAGCCCAGTCCATAGTGGATCTAACATAATAGTGAGAGTCCAGTCCATAGTGGATCTAACATAATAGTGAGAGTCCAGTCCATAGTGGATCTAACATAATAGAGAAAGTCCAGTCCATATTGGGTCTAACATAATAGTGAGAGGCCAGTCCATAGTGGATCTAACATAATAGTGAGAGTCCAGTCCATAGTGGATCTAACATAATAGTGAGAGTCCAGTCCATAGTGGATCTAACATAATAGTGAGAGTCCAGTCCATAGTGGATCAAACATAATAGTGAGAGTCCAGTCCATAGTGGATCTAACATAATAGTGAGAGTCCAGTCCATAGTGGATCTAACATAATAGTGAGAGTCCAGTCCATAGTGGATCTAACATAATAGTGAGTCCAGTCCATAGTGGATCCAACATAATAGTGAGAGCCCAGTCCATAGTGGATCTAACATAATAGTGAGAGTCCAGTCCATAGTGGATCTAACATAATAGTGAGAGTCCAGTCCATAGTGGATCTAACATAATAGTGAGAGTCCAGTCCATAGTGGATCTAACATAATAGAGAAAGTCCAGTCCATATTGGGTCTAACATAATAGTGAGAGGCCAGTCCATAGTGGATCTAACATAATAGTGAGAGCCCAGTCCATAGTGGATCTAACATAATAGTGAGAGTCCAGTCCATAGTGGATCTAACATAATAGTGAGAGGCCAGTCCATAGTGGATCAAACATAATAGTGAGAGTCCAGTCCATAGTGGAGCTAACATAATAGTGAGATTCCAGTCCATAGTGGATCTAATATAATAGTGAGAGTCCAGTCCATAGTGGATCTAACATAATAGTGAAAGTCCAGTCCATATTGGATCTAACATGATAGTGAGAGTCCAGTCCATAGTGGATCTAACATAATAGTGAGAGTCCAGTCTATAGTGGATCCAACATAAAAGTGAGAGTCCAGTCCATAGTGGGTCTAACATAATAGTGAGAGTCCAGTCCATAGTGGATCTAACATAATAGTGAGAGTTCAGTCCATAGTGGATCTTACATAATAGTGAGAGTCCAGTCCATAGTGGATCAAACATAATAGTGAGAGTCCAGTCCATAGTGGATCAAACATAATAGTGAGAGTCCAGTCTATAGTGGATCCAACATAAAAGTGAGAGTCCAGTCCATAGTGGGTCTAACATAATAGTGAGAGTCCAGTCCATAGTGGATCTAACATAATAGTGAGAGTTCAGTCCATAGTGGATCTTACATAATAGTGAGAGTCCAGTCCATAGTGGATCCAACATAATAGTGAGAGTCCAGTCCATAGTGGATCAAACATAATAGTGAGAGTCCAGTCCATAGTGGATCAAACATAATAGTGAGAGTCCAGTCCATAGTGGATCAAACATAATAGTGAGAGTCCAGTCCATAGTGGATCCAACATAATAGTGAGAGTCCAGTCCATAGTGGATCAAACATAATAGTGAGAGTCCAGTCCATAGTGGATCAAACATAATAGTGAGAGTCCAGTCTATAGTGGATCCAACATAATAGTGAGAGTCCAGTCCATAGTGGATCTAACATAATAGTGAGAGTCCAGTCCATAGTGGATCTAACATAATAGTGAGAGTTCAGTCCATAGTGGATCTTACATAATAGTGAGAGTCCAGTCCATAGTGGATCTTACATAATAGTGAGAGTCCAGTCCATAGTGGATCCAACATAATAGTGAGAGTCCAGTCCATAGTGGATCAAACATAATAGTGAGAGTCCAGTCCATAGTGGATCAAACATAATAGTGAGAGTCCAGTCCATAGTGGATCAAACATAATAGTGAGAGTCCAGTCCATAGTGGATCCAACATAATAGTGAGAGTCCAGTCCATAGTGGATCTAACATAATAGTGAGAGTCCAGTCAATAGTGGGTCTAACATAATAGCAAGAGTCCAGTCTATAGTGAATCTAACAGAAAAGTGAGAGTCCAGTCCATAGTGGGTCTAACATAATAGTGAGAGTCCAGTCCATAGTGGGTCTAACATAATAGTGAGAGTCCAGTCCATACTGGATCCAACATAATAGTGAGAGTCCAGTCCATAGTGGGGTCAGTAGGAGACCATCCCGAGCGGAGACAGGTCAGCAGCACAGAGACGTCCCCGACAGACGCACAGGCAGCACTTCATCCGTGGCCACTGAACCTGTGCCCCTCCTCTCCACGAGATCAGATCAGAAAAGAAAAGAAACGGCAGATCAACCGGTCTAAAAAGGGGGTTCTATTTAAAGGCTAGGGTATAAAAATGAGTTTTGAGATGGAAACTTAAATGCTTTTAATGAGGTAGCATCTCTAACTGTTGCCGGGAGGGCATTCCATAGTACTGGAGCCTGAATAGAAAATGCTCTACAGCCCGCAGACTTTTTTTGGGCTCTGGGAATCACTAACAAGCCGGAGTTATTCAAACGCAGATTTCTTGGTGAAAAACATTTCAAGTGACTACCTCTTAAAGCTCATCGAGAGAATGCCAAGAGTGTGCACTGCTGTAATCCGAGCAACTGGTGGTTACTTTGAGGAAACTAGAATATAAAACATGTTTTCAGTTATTTCACCTCTTTTTGTTAAGTACATAACTCCACATGTGTTCATTCATAGTTTTGATGCCTTCAGCGACAATCTACAATGTAAATAGTCATGAAAATAAAGAACACACATTGAATGAGAAGGTGTGTCCAAACTCTTGGCCTGTACTGTATATATGTATATCAATACTTCTCTTTCAAGGGAATCCACCAAAATGGCGGTTTCACTAAGGTTTGGTTCGCCATGAAGACCTTCCTCACACCAAGCATCCTCATCATCATGATCTGGTACTGGAGACGCATCACGCTCATGAGTCGACCCCCCGTGCTGCTGGAGAAGTAAGGCCACACGTACATCGCTACTACAGAATTTGTTCGGAAAGTGGGCACTATGAGTCACGTCGGAAATAGTCCCGATAGCCAACCCGACAGCATTGTGACTGCAGTGCACTTTAGAAGAAGTGCAGCCAGAACCTCCACAAATAGTTTAGTGACACATCTACTTGAGGATGCATATTAACTATGGATGAAATGTGCAAGTGGGTCAGTGAGACAAGAGGGCGTCTGATGGGGATTCATATTCATACCAAGGGTTTACACAAACAGCCATAAATGGTCGACCATATAAGATTATGGTTGACCTAACAATAGAAAGAATGCAGCCTTTAACTTTCTTTTTCTCCCAATAATCAGGGTTTCCCCCAGATTGCCACTACAGTGGGGCAAAAAAGTATTTAGTCAGCCATCGATTGTGCAAGTTCTCCCACTTAAAATGATGACAGAGGTCTGTAATTTTCATCATAGGTACACTTAAACTGTGAGAGACAGAATGTGGAAAAAAAATCCAGGAATTCACATTGTAGGAATTTTAAATAATTTATTTGTAAATCTTGGTGAAAAATAAGTATCTGGGCAGCCATTCAATGCTCTCAGTGATGGAAGGAGGTTTTGGCTCAAAATCTCACGATACATGGCCCCATTCATTCTTTCCTTAACACAGATCAATTGCATGTCCCCTTAGCAGAAAAACAGCCCCAAAACCGAACATGATAAAAAAATAAATAAATAAAACATAAAAACAGGTTCACAGTGGTGTATAATGGGGCGCCATTGCAGGATGGATATCACTTAGAGTTAAAAGCCAAGGAATAAAAGTATGTTTTTAAGAGAGATTTAAATACAGGAAAAGAGGAGGCTTGTCTAACACTCAGAGGTAAGTCGTTCCAGAGCTTGGGAGCAGCAGCAGCGAAAGCTCTGTCACCTCTAAGCTTTAGCCTTGTGTCAGGGACCGTCAGTAGCAGCTGATCGGCTGATCTTAGGGATCGAGTGGGGCAGTAAGGCTGAAGGAGGTCGGAGAGATATTTTGGCGCGAGGTTGTTTAGACATTTAAAAACAAATAGAAGGAGTTTAAAATTGATTCGATAAGGCACAGGGAGCATGATGTTTCCACCCCCGTGCTTCACAGTAGGTTTGGTGTTCTTGGGATTCAACTCAGTATTCTTCTTCCTCCAAACACGACGAGTTGAGTTTATACCAAAAAGGATACATGGATGATACAGCAGATGATTGGGAGAATGTCATGTGGTCAGATGAAACCAAAATAGAACTTTTTGGTATAAACTCAACTCGTTGTGTTTGGAGGAAGAAGAATACTGAGTTACATCCCAAGAACACCATACCTACTGTGAAGCATGGGGTTGGAAGCATTATGCTTTGGGGCTGTTTTTCTGCTACGGGGACAGGCAATTGATCCGTGTTAAGGAAAGAATGAATGGGGCCATGTATCGTGAGATTTTGAGCCAAAACCTCCTTCCATCAGTGAGAGCTTTGAATGGTTGCCCAAATACTTATTTTTCACCATAATTTACAAATACATTTTTCAAAATTCCTACAATGTGAATTCCTGGATTTTTTTTCCACATTCTGTCTCTCACAGTTGAAGTGTACCTATGATGAAAATTACAGACCTCTGTCATCATTTTAAGTGGGAGAACTTGCACATTCGGTGGCTGACTAAATACTTTTTTGCCCCACTGTATGTATGTGGCGGTTGGGGTGTGGTCAATGTGACATCATATATGGCGTCATGATCATTTTGATTGGCAATGACGCATAAAATTAATGTTTTATGAATGTCTTAAAAATCTGTGATGTATATTTAAAAACAAATCAGTGCCATTAGAAATAAATGTTAATATGCTCTTCTTTATTTTTCCATCGTTGCTGCTACATTGTAAAAGGTAACCCAGGCTACATTATATTGATGGGTTGCATATGACGTCACGTCCGCTTTGCTTCGTCGCCGTGTGGTTCATTCCAAGTCTTTAAATAGAGAGGAACTAATTTTTAATAGATTCCCAACAAGTGGTTCATGAAGGTTATAAAGTCAGGGAAATTATGAAAGTGCGTCAAGTGAAATGGCCTTCAAAAATATCATGCAATTAGTTTTTCTTATAGCTAGCTTTTAATTTTCCTGAGGGAACTTTCCTGAAGGAATCAATTAAGTACTTTCTATCCATCCATCTATCCATCTATCCATCTATCCATCTATCCATCTATCTATCTATCTATCTATCCATCCATCCATCCATCCATCCATCCATCCATCCAGATCTGTTCCGTACCTACCGGTTTCGGCTACAACTGTTGCAGAAACCAAATAACAAATTGCATAATTTTTTTAAAGACTTAATGGATCTGTTTGTATTTCAAAAATATCACTTTCGTCATCCT
This sequence comes from Nerophis ophidion, assembly GCF_033978795.1. Lineage (NCBI taxonomy): Eukaryota > Metazoa > Chordata > Actinopteri > Syngnathiformes > Syngnathidae > Nerophis > Nerophis ophidion. The sequence continues at coordinate 12,241,940 of NC_084624.1, read as the reverse complement.
ACGGAATACAATCAAACCGCTTGTGTCTGCAGTGATCACTTTGTAAAATGTTTGAACATGTAATTTGTTTGCGAAACTTTCTGTGATGCAATCCAGTTTATTCTCTACTACATTCGTAGTTTGTAAACGCAAAGCTCTACATTCCCATCCTCACCTGTGGTCGTGAGCTGTGGGTTATGACCGAAAGGACAAGATCACGGGTACAAGGGGCCCAAATGAGTTTCCTCCGCCGGGTGGCGAGACTTTCCCTTAGAGAAAGGGTGAGAAGCTCTGCCATCCAGGGGGAGCTCGAAGTAAAGCTGCTGCTCCTCCACATGGAGAGGAGCCAGATGAGGTGGTTCGGGCATCTGGTCAGGATGCCACCCGAACACCTCCCTCGGGAGGTGTTGAGGGCACCTCCAACCGGTAGGAGGCCACGGGGAAGACCCAGGACACGTTGGGAACACTGTGTCTCCCGGCTGGAGGTTGGAATTCAAATCAATTGAAATAATTTTACGTCACACACGATGTAAAATTCGATGTTATTGTCGGTAATAATGTCAAAAGAACGTGGGTCGTTTACACAGGCTTGAACAAAAAAATGCCCTAGTTTTTTTTTTTTTTTTGTCCTGTCCAGCTTCTCAGGCAAATCATACAGTTGATGTAGATGCCCATATGGGCTGTTCAGATTTACTTTACAAAAGAGAAGTGTAGGATACTTCTCTTGTTGCCTTATTTGAATTTGACTTTATTAAATGTATTTATATTATCATTTGGTGCAGACAGGCCGGAGCAGGAGGGGATAGAAAGAGAAAAAAAGGAAGACAGAGGGGGAAATTGTGGGGATAAGGGGGGGGTTGGACAGAGAGACAAAAACAACAGCAATAGAACAACACCAGCACATACAATATGTACAAATATGATTGTAAAAGTGATAGCAAATAAGCAGTTAGTGAAATAAATGTTATAGTAATGACAATGAGCATTTTTACACTAAAACTGTAGCAATACCAATAGAAAAAGCGCTATTGATCATGAACAAAACCAATAGTTTACCTCTATTATCAACAATACAGTTGTTCAAATACAACGATACATATATATAATGATAGCTAGAATGATAATTAAAAAAAAAAAAAAAATTAAATTAAAAAAAAGGAATACCAAAAGATGAAAGGGAAGAGAGAGAGGCAACGTATATTAATCTTGTAGATTGTTATAGTAACAATGGGTTAAGCTCTGTCAATATGCCTTGTGTTACCCAGTTTACCCTAGGGCAACAATGTTGATATATGTTTGATGAAACATGATTATGTTTCATCAAACATAAATGCCCTAGTTAACTTAAAATATCTTTCTTTTTAAATTTCTCTCCTTACTTTTGTCAAATGTCAACTCTGATCAGGTGCACAACCAGCTCTACCATTGCTGACATTCAGATGGACGGTTTATTTTTCAAAATAAAGAACAGGATCATTTTTAGAATATTTCAGGTTTGTTTTTGTAATTTATCCACTAACTTAACCAATAGCAAATAAATAATTGACTGTATACAGTGTATTCATCCTTTCGATATATTTGCTTTTTATGTAAATATAAAAGTTCTCATCTTTTTTTATGTAAAAATAAAAGTTCTCATCAAATAGAAAAATTAGGGGTATTTTACATGAACCAAGCAAATAAGCAAATATCACCCTTATTTGAGATATTTCATCTTACTTAGATTTCAGTTTTTGCAGTATATATGTGGGGTAGACCCTGCATATCTGCATTAGATCATTTTAGAGCAAATCTAAAGCATCCAAGGTATTTTGAGTTTCTAGCTGATAGCCCAGAGCCGAAGTCTGTGTCTCTAAGGAAGTGCCTGGCGAAGCATGAAACGCATAACAAAATCTGACGAATGCTTCACACGGAAAGACACAATATCTCCCTCCTTTGCACTTTGTGACTCAATGCTTTTTATTCCCAGGTGAGCAGCAGGCTCTGAGAATGTACCACTTTTACCATATTTGGGGACTGGCAATGATGTTTATTGGCTGTAAAAGTTATATTGCAACTGTTTATGATAAAGAGGCTCCAGAAACATACCTGTCAACCTTCCCATTTCTGCTGGGTAATCACAACTTTCCGTCAGTTTTCCTGTTCCCGGTTCTTTCTCGGATTTTGCTCTTCATGAAAAAAATCGATCGTGTTTGCTCAACTTTAAGTTGAGAGAGATGACGCATATGAATTGTCTGTAGGAAGCCTTATAGCAGTGGTTCTCAAACTCTGGCTCCCTCTAGTGTTACGCCAAAGAACCCATTAATTATCCAAACAGTGTTACTGTTCAAACAGTAACATTACAGTGGCCAAAAATATTAAATACAGGGTTTCCCCTACATGAAAATAATCGGGGCGCACCGCCACGGTAAGATAAATACCGCCACACCTTCAAAATAAGGTTTTGTTTCTTACATAAACATTTTTTTGACATGAAAGCATATTGAAGAAATACATTATTTGAATGGATGTCGTGTATATGGTCTATTATTCACATACTATTGGCCATGATACGTTTGAAAATCATCTCAAATATAAAAATGTTCCTCTGTGCTTTATTTTGAAGGGGGAAAACAATTGCAAAGAAAGTTGGAGAGATGTTTCAAGTTAAATAATGCAGTGTTTCCCCTAGAAAATGTGTTAATTAAGGTGGTGTCTCTCCGGCGGACAGGGTTTGGGTGGGTGTAACGATTGGTGTAACTCGGCCTGCCGCCATCACATCTCCACCTCGTCGCTGCCACCACAGCCTGGGGGGGCAATTGGCTACAGACTGTGGTGACTTAGGCCAGCTTCGTCACATGAGGAAGCCTCAAATTGTTGGTTGTTTTTTCTGCTCCATTTGCTGAATGGCGATAAACTATACATATCTCGATATTTTTTCCGTAAAGTAAACACAAAACAGTCCTAGTTACCTGAGATACTAAGTATGTCATTATTATGACTTACTAAGTCAAAAAAATGACTTACAGAGTCAAATTAATGACTTATTGTAAATAAGCGTTTGATAAAAAGAGTTAAAAGTGGGGCCACATGCTGACATATGCTCAACTCAGCGTGCTTAATTTATTACAGCATTTGGGAAGCTCGTAGTTGATTTTTGTTATGTAAATGTTCTATTTTTATCAACATGTGATAGCAGGGACCCTGCCATTCAAAACTAGGCTGCTACATTACTAATGATTAATGTAACTATAGCTGAAAATATAGTACAATAGCAATAGGAGGGACTATTCATCCCTGAACACCATGGAGTTCATGTAGATTTTATGATACAGTTACATTATTATATCATATATCAGAGACAGCTTCAGGAAACTTTTCATTTAACATAATGTCCTTTTTTGCTGCTTCAACACAGTTCAATCAACACAGAAAAAGGTGACGTGAGATAACTTAGTTGTTAACTGTAGGTCAATAATGCTTGTCTTTTTCTCAGACAGGGCTTGGCTGTCCGTAACACATGCACGCACACACATTGCAAAATAAGCTAACGTTACGCTAAAAGCTAATTAGCCTTAACCTCAAGGGCTGCGAGCGAGCTGAGCTAGCGCTTATGTTTCTAGGACGTCAACGGGCTCAGTGATGTTACCAGTAGTTGACTGGGAGGTGTTTATTATAATTATGCTTACCTGCTAAACACCTTTCTGCTTACCAGACCGCAGGGGCACTGACTACATGCGTTCTGAATACACACTGCTGATTGGCTGTTACCACTCTGTGTGTAACCAATCAGATGTTTCTGTGGGTGTGACAATGCTAAGTGCTGCTGAGACGTACTGACAGAGGCAGAACTGAGCGGAGCAGCTTGTTAAGACTTTAGTTTAGGCGGTGGCTCTTTGTTGTTAAGGCGCTGCGGGAAACCCTGCAATGTATTTCTTTGTCAAGTCTGTGTAAACTACCCAAGTTTTTTTGACATTTACTACCGACAATAACATGTAACTTTACACAACGTACGTCTTCAAACCTCCGTTTGGACGTCTGTGTGGAGAGTGTGCGTATTTGGGTTTTCTTCAGGTATTTTGACTTCCTCCCACATTGCAAAAATATGCATGTTTTCTGCATTGGAGACTGTAAATTGTCCATAGATATGAATGTGAGTGTGAATGATTTTGTCTATATTTACCCTGTGATTGGCCCTGCTAATTTTCGTTAGCCTGTCTATGAGCTAGTCCACTTTGCATTAGCATTAAGCTCGGGGCATTATCAATCAATCATCATCAATCAATCTTTATTTATATAGCCCTAAATCACAAATGTCTCAAAGGACTGTACAGACCACTACGACTACAACATCCTCGGAAGAACACACATAAGGGCAAGGAAAACTCACACCCAGTGGGCAGGGAGAATTCACACCCAGTGGGACGCCAGTGACAATGCTGACTATGAGAAACCTTGGAGAGGACCTCAAATGTGGGCAACCCCCCCCCTCTAGGGGACCGAAAGCAATGGATGTCGAGCGGGTCTAACATGATACTGTGAAAGTTCAATCCATAGTGGCTCCAACACAGCCGCGAGAGTTCAGTTCAAAGCGGATCCAAGACAGCAGCGAGAGTCCCGTCCACAGGAAACCATCCCAAGCGGAGGCGGATCAGCAGCGTAGAGATGTCCCCAACCGATACACAGGCGAGCGGTCCATCCTGGGTCCCGACGAGCGGTCAATCCTGGGTCTCGACTCTGGACAGCCAGTACTTCATCCATGGTCATCGGACCGGACCCCCTCCACAAGGGAGGGGGGGACATAGGAGAAAAAGAAAAGAAACGGCAGATCAACTGGTCTAAAAAGGAGGTCTATTTAAAGCCTAGAGTATACAGATGAGTTTTAATGTGAGACTTAAATGCTTCTACATTAGAGCCAACCTTCTTCCTGCATAATTATATTGCTTTTATTTAGTTTATTCCAAACTATATTCTTAATATAACAGGACTCTGAAATGTATGTGCATATATAATGTACTTTCCTTATTGTGCTTACTCTTAATGGAGAATATCAATACTTTTTTTCATCACTGAATTAAAGTACTGTTTATATATAGGGACGGCGTGGCGCAGTGGGAAAGTGGCCGTGCGCAACCCGAGGGTCACTGGTTCAAATCCCACCTGGAACCAACCTCGTCACGTCCGTTGTGTCCTGAGCAAGACACTTCACCCTTGCTCCTGATGGTTAGCGCCTTGCATGGCAGCTCCCTCCATCAGTGTGTGAATGTGTGTGTGAATGGGTAAATGTGGAAGTAGTGTCAAAGCGCTTTGAGTACCTTGAAGGTAGAAAAGCGCTATACAAGTACAACCCATTTATTTATTTATTTATTTATATGTTTTGGCAAACTAAATTGCAACATTGAGGGACGGCAAAGTATAGTGTAGCTTGCGTTTCCTTTTACAATAATCGGCAACAATTGAAATATAGAGAAAAACAATATAATACCGGGAAGAAAATAAAACATTTGTTTTTAGATATACATAAAACAGGTAAGAATTTTTAAAGAAAATACTGTATATGCGTCCTTTCAAATCACAATCATTATAATGTCGCCACACATACAGTGGCAATCTAGGGGAAACCCTGAAATATACATGTTAAATAAAACATCCGCCTTGTTTTTAATAAATATTTAGGCCTCTTACGCTGCTGCATTTTAATGTTGGTCATTGGAGAGCCACGAGTTTTCTTGGTGAAAAGGTTTAAGAAGCACTTAAAACATATATTTTGTATCATATTAATATAGTGTTAATATTATATCAGGCACATTAATAACCTATTGTATGTCAGGATGGATGGTACAGTGGTTGATACTAGTTTGATCATATTATTATGTCAGACACAATAACCTGCATGTCAGGATGGATGGTACAGTGGTTGATATCAGTTTGATCATATTATTATAGTATTATTATTATATCAGACACATTAATAACCTACTGCATGTCAGGATGGATGGTACAGTGGTTGATATCAGTTTAATCATATTTATTATAGTATTATTATTATATCAGACTAATAACCTACTGCATGTCAGGATGGATGGTACAGTGTCTGATATCAGTTTGATCATATTATTATAGTATTATTATTATATCAGACACATTAATAACCTACTGCTGTCAGGATGAATGGTACAGTGGTTGATATCAGTTTAATCATATTTATCATAGTATTATTATTATATCAGACTAATAACCTACTGCATGTCAGGATGGATGGTACAGTTGTTGATACTAGTTTGATCATATTATTATAGTATTGTTATTATATCAGACACATTAATAACCTGCATGTCAGGATGGATGGTACAGTGGTTGATATCAGTTTGATCATATTATTATAGTATTATTATTATTATATCAGACACATTAATAACCTACTGCATGTCAAGATGAATGATATAGTGGTTGATATCAGTTTGATCAAATTATCAACCAATCAACCAATGTTTATTTATATAGCCCTAAATCACAAGTGCCTCAAAGGGCTGCACAAACCACAATGACATCCTCGGTAGGGCCCACATAAGGGCAAGGAAAAACTCACCCTAGTGGGACGTCGACAATGATGACTATGAGAAACCTTGGAGAGAACCGCATATGTGGGCAACCCTCCCCTAGGGAACCGAAAGCAATGGATGTCGAGCGGATCTAACATGATATTGTGAAAGTCCAATCTATAGTGGCTCTAACATAACCGTGAGAATCAAGTCCAAAGTGGATCCAATATAGTAGCGAGAGTCCCATCCAAAGTGGAGCCAGCAGGAAACCATCCCAAGCGGAGGTGGATCAGCAGCGCAGAGATGTCCCCAACCGATACACAGGCGAGCGGTCCATCCTGGGTCCCGACTTTTTACTTATATAGCCCTAAATCACTAGTGTCTCAAAGGGCTGCACAAACCACTACCACATCCTCGGTAGGCCCACATAAGGGCAAGGAAAACTCACACCCAGTGGGACGTCGGTGACAATGATGACTATGAGAACCTTGGAGAGGACGAAAGCAATTGATGTCGAGCGGGTCTAACATGATACTGTGAAAGTTCAATCCATAATGGATCCAACACAGTCGCGAGAGTCCCGTTCACAGCGGAGCCAGCAGGAAACCATCCCAAGCGGAGGCGGATCAGCAGCGCAGAGATGTCCCCAGCCGATACACAGGCGAGCAGTACATGGCCACCGGATCGGACCGGACCCCCTCCACAAGGGAGAGTGGGACATAGGAGAAAAAGAAAAGAAACGGCAGATCAACTGGTCTAAAAAGGGAGTCTATTTAAAGGCTAGAGTATACAAATTAGTTTTAAGGTGAGACTTAAATGCTTCTACTGAGGTGGCATCTCGAACTGTTACCGGGAGGGCATTCCAGAGTACTGGAGCCCGAAATGAAAACGCTCTATAGCCCGCAGACTTTTTTTGGGCTTTGGGAATCACTAATAAGCCGGAGTCCTTTGAACGCAGATTTCTTGCCGGGACATATGGTACAATACAATCGGCAAGATAGGCTGGAGCTAGACCGTGTAGTATTTTATACGTAAGTAGTAAAACCTTAAAGTCACATCTTAAGTGCACAGGAAGCCAGTGCAGGTGAGCCAGTACAGGCGTAATGTGATCAAACTTTCTTGTTCTTGTCAAAAGTCTAGCAGCCGCATTTTGTACCAACTGTAATCTTTTAATGCTAGACATGGGGAGACCCGAAAATAATACGTTACAGTAGTCGAGGCGAGACGTAACAAACGCATGGATAATTATCTCAGCGTCTTTAGTGGACAGAATGGAGCGAATTTTAGCGATATTACGGAGATGAAAGAAGGCCGTTTTAGTAACGCTTTTAATGTGTGCCTCAAAGGAGAGAGTTGGGTCGAAGATAATACCCAGATTCTATTGCATAATACGTTAAAGTAGTCAGTTTGTGAATCAAAGAGACATGCGTTCAAGTCCCAAATTCAAATAAATTAATTTTTTTACCCATTTTCCTGCAAAATTGACCATATTTCGAAATGCAAACATTGAGTGGTATGTTCAGAAAGTCAACCTCAAGTTAGATACATTTTGAAGGAAAAGTTTAGCTACTTTCTTACGGAACCAAGACCACAACAGAGAATTTTTGCATCTGCAGTTACTGTTGATTAGTGCTACTAATTACACCTAAATGTATTGCACAATGATGTCACGATGTTTCCTCCTCACTTTTAACTTCTTAACATGCCTGAGCACTCTCTTCACACCCTGGCGGTTTGTACACACACTCTGTTGGTTTTGCCCAGGGCACATTCCTCACATACCACCCTAGTGAGCTTTCATTTTGTTCCCTCTAAGAAGCTTTCTGAGGAGCTGAGTTTAGAGCCCAATGATTTACAACCTGGAGTGCATTACTTCTATTAATTTTGTCAAAAATCATCATACTTCAACATCACTTTTCTCCCTCTGGCTCTTTATGGCCTAAACGTTTTGTGAAAACTCCCAAACCGCTTGAAATGAATTTGTGGTGGTTTTAGTGCAGTGTTCACTCCGAACCCATTTGGAGGTTGTGTGATGTCCCCATTTTTATCTGCAATGAAAATCAAGCGTTGTCATAACACTGTTTTGCCCGCTTGTCCTGACTATTTATGATGGTCCTTTTTATCTGCTGGTGGCATGCAGAAACCTGCTTCAGGACCTCGTCGTCAGCATTCACGCTTAGACTTACTTACCTGTCTTGATTTCAGGCTTTGTAGCTATACTGATTTTGGACTACCACTTACCAGCCATTTAATTTTGCAGACAATTCAATCTGAAAGTTGCAAGTTGAGGTGCCTGCATTGTCTTGAATCCAGACAGTGATTGGGATCTCTCAAAATCCAGTCACTGTTTCCCTTTTTCTGTTTAGGATATTTATTTTTACTTTCATCAAAATAACCCATAACTTTTTGAGTTAAGTTTGAGTTTATTTCGAACTTGCATGCATACAACACGATGCATCCCAATTTCCAGTTTCTCTATTCAACATGTTCAAAAAGGAGTAGGAAGAAGCAGAGCTTATTTAATCCTATCCCTTTTCCTTTACTAGCTAACACATTTGTTCACTTCCTGTTCTCTATTTGTTCACAATATACTCCATAAGTAATAACATTAAAAATAAATAAATGAATTAGTTGTATTTCATATAGTGGGATGAATAAGATTAACTAGAAAATGAATAGATGGATTAAATACATTCAGAAGGTTTATTCTTCTTCTAAGGGTTCTTCTCATTCTTACTTTGTAAACATTTTAAGTTTGAAGCGTTTCTTGAAGTGGATCATATTAGTACATTGTTTGATTTCTTTGCTTAACCCTTGTGTAATGTTCATATTGTTGTTACTCAGTCAGCGTTTGTGGGTCTGATGGACCCATTGCATCTTGTGGCTTTTAATGCCTCACAATTAAACACTTTAATCTTAAATACTGAACAGATGTTTATTGGGATAAGGTAAAAATTTGTTCAGTATTTTAGCATAAAAGTGTTTGATCGCGAGCCTTTAAAAGCCACAAAATGCAACGGGTCCATCAGACCCACAAACGCTGGCTGAGTAACAACAATATGAACATTGCACGGAAAATTTCTCTGCCAGTTTCTGCATCCCACAGGGATTCTTCTTTTGTGTTTCCGCACCTGCGGTTCCCACACGAGGTTGCAACACTGTTTGTCAACACTGTCTGCTCTCATTTTCTCGCACATTTGACCCGCTGATGTTCTGTGTACCTACACTTTGTTCTCCTCCTGTCTAGGCCTGCTGTGTGTGTGTGTGTGTGTGTGTGTGTGTGTGTGTGTGGTACACAGAACATCAATTTCCACACTTCTATTGGTCCCGGGTCCAGTGGACCCGGAAATCTTATATGTTATACGAAATGTGTAGGGGGGTTGTACGGTGTGTGGTCTTTAAATATGTATTATGGTATATGTTCCTCACAGAGAATGAGCTAAAGTCAGTGAGTCTCAGTTTGAAAAATTAATTAATTGTATCACTTTTCTTTTAATGAAAACGGGTACCACAGACCCGAACACCACACAAGGGTTAATCCATTCCATGATTTAATTCCACTTACTGATATACCAAAGGTCTTAAGTGTTGCAAGTGCATACTGTCAGGTTCAAACACTGATACCATCTATTAAACAGACAAAGAAGCAAGGAATTAAACAGAGACAGGATTTAATTTAGCTCAACTGAGGAGACAGGTCTGGGCTGTGCTCTTGTACAGTCTTCCACCACGCCCTAACGAAAGATTGTAAGCCCTCTCTTTTAGTTGGACTTTCCCTGAGTACATGGCAACAGCTGTTTTTAAAGGAAGGGGGTCGTAAACAGCCGCTGCCTTTTGGTCACAAAACAGTTCAAAGAAAAGGTGCCTGGAGAGGATTCAGGTCCTGCTTCCTCTTTGCTTTGTAGATCTCTGGTCAAGACAAAATCTTCCTGTGGATTACAATACATCAAAGAAACCAACACATTCATGTCGCTTCATAACTTACACAGTGGAGTTTTACAACGCTTTTGCTTGGTAGGATCAAAGACCGCTTTTGTCCTCTCGCCGGGAACTCATAGCAACACAAAGTTTTGTGATAACTTAGATACAAATATTCTCACGCATACAAATGTTTTAAATGCAATTTTTCTCTATGGTTATATTTATCTGCTTTTGCTGAGATTAATTGTTGTATTATCTTCGGTAGCAGGTTATAGTTGGCTTTGTGTATTATTTTAGCTGTTGGCAAATTCACTATGTCAGGGAATTTCAGTATTTTCGATTCAATGAATAAAGGGTTTGTATGTTCTCTATATCCAACATTATGTTTTATTATAACTTGACCTTTTTCGTAACACAGTTAATGAAGTGTATCCCATATTTCTACACAATAACTCAAATTTGGCAACAGTAGTGAGCAGTAAAGAATATGAAGTGATTTTTTTTGTTAGTCCACAACATCCATCCATCCATCCATTTTCTACCGCTTATTCCCTTTCGGGGTCGCGGGGGGCGCTGGCGCCTATCTCAGCTACAATCGGGCGGAAGGCAGGGTACACCCTGGACAAGTCGCCACCTCATCGCAGGGCCAACACAGATAGACAGACAACATTCACACTCACATTCACACACTAGGGCCAATTTAGTGTTGCCAATCAACCTATCCAACATATTTTGCTTTATTCATTATTGAAGTTTTTCTTGCCACCTTATGTTGTACATTTTTATATGAATTATGTTGCTAACTAAAAAAACTAACCCGTGCAATTACATAACATCCTGATAGAAGGAAATCAAACTAGGCATGTGCCGATTGCTTGGCCACTGATCAGCATCGGTCAATTTTCGTGAACAATTTTGTGATCGCTTTTGCCAATTTTTGCCTTTTAATACCGACTGTCTCTAGCGAATACTGTATTTACTTTTTGTCCCCCAGCTGATAAGTTAGCATCTAATTATGTGTCTCTATACACAGTGTGGTGCCACTCCCCTAACATAACAATCACATCCATTAGGGCAAATGAACATTTCTGGAGGGCACTGCTTAACATGTTTCACACCAAAAATAAGCCAAGAGCAGGCATGCTAATAAGCTAACCGCTAAGCTAGTTTTAAACAGAGGAAATAAGTGCTTAGTAAATTTGAAGAAGTGTAGAAGGAAGCACGTTTTATCAGAAAGTAAGCAGATATTAACAGGAAATTAACACGTAGGTTGAAGAGAGTCTAGAGCAGGGGTGTCAAACTCAAATACAGAGTGGGCCAAAATTTTAAACGGAACAAAGCCGCGGGCCAAGGTTGAACAAAATAACCTTTTAATAGGGACCCAAACAAGTTTTGCATTAAATATTGAACAAGCAAGGCTTATATAACTTTAGTGACATGCAAAATCCAGTTTCAAATAATAATAATAGTAATTAAAAAAATATCAATGGCATATCAAATAAAATTTAAATAAAAATGTTATGCCTTTTTTTCTATTTGCAGTCTTCTGAGGTAAATATCAAATTTTTCCACAGGCTAATAATACATTTAAAAATGAAATAACAATAATGAATGAACCAAACATTCAAGCCTTGAAGTAGCAAGAGAAAATGCATGAATAAAAGGTTAATTATTGGTCAGTTTGCTGGAAGTTTCCCGGAAGAGTTAGTGCTGCAAGGGGTCCTGGGTATTTGCTCTGTTGTGTTACGGTGCGGATGTTCACCCGAAATGTGTTTGTCATTCTTGTTTGGTGTGGGTTCACAGTGTGGCGCATATTTGTAACAGTGCTAAAGTTGTTTATACGGCCACCCTTAGTGTGATCTCTATGGCTGTTGACCAAGTATGCCTTGCATTCACTTGTGCGTGTGTGTGTGTGTGTGTGTGTGTGTAAAAGCCAAAAATATTATGTGACACGCTGTTAGTATGGAGGAAAAGCGGACGTGACGACAGGTTGTAGAGAACGCTAAAGGCAGTGCCTTAAATGCACGCCTCCAATATAGTTGTCCAGGTGGAAATCGGTCGAAATTCGGGAGAATGGTTGCCCCGGGAGATTTTCGGGAGGGGCACTGAACTTCGGGAGTCTACCGGGAAACTTAGGAGGGTTGGCAAGTATGAGTATTAGCGGTGAATGCGGTGTTACAGCGGCACCGACGCTGTATAACACCGGCGGGCCAGCTCTAATGCTAAATTGATATTTCCTCAAGGGCCAAATTAAATTACACGGCGGGCCAGATTTTGACACTCATGGTCTATCTGTGTTGGCCCTGCGATGAGGTGGCGACTTGTCCAGGGTGTACCCCGCCTTCCGCCCGATTGTAGCTGAGATAGGCGCCAGCGCCCCCCGCCACCCCAAAAAAAGGGAATAAGCGGTAGAAAATGGATGGATGGATGGATGGTCTAGAGAGAGGATAATATACCAACAGCTGTTGGTGTCAGCATTGTCGCAGTCAGTACATGTAAGAGGAAGGTGGATCAATCCACACATTTGTGGTGTCTATTAAAGGTAATATCACTATATGATCCTTAACAGAGATCAGATTGATATTTTTATTTTCTCTTGAAAAAAAAAATGTTTGATTTTATTTATAAACTGAAAATTCCGTGGACACAGGAGGAGTTTGAGGCCACATTCCAAATGCTTAATTTAGCAGATTTTGTCGAGTTACTGTGTACTATTGACTTTGCTCAAACAATTATATGGAACAAAAGAGAATAAGGAAGTAATTGAAACATTGTGTTGATATTGTTACATTATCACCAGCACTCGCCATCATAAAGTTCCAGTAATGACATGTGATGGGTAACTTTAACTGCTGCATAAATCTCTGATATAAATAAATCCAAAGCAGGAAGTGATGTACAATACTGTTCTTACTGGGGCGGCATAGCTCGGTTGGTAGAGTGGCCGTGCCAGCAACTTGAGGGTTGCAGGTTCGATTCCCGCTTGTGCCATCCTAGTTACTGCCGTTGTGTCCTTGGGCAAGACACTTTACCCACCTGCTCCCAGTGCCACCCACACTGGTTTAAATGTAACTTAGATATTGGGTGTCACCATGTAAAGCGCTTTGAGTCACTTGAGAAAAGCGCTATATAAATATAATTCACTTCACAAATTCACACTTCTTGGTTTTGCAGAGTAATCTTTGCTTTGGGCATCTCCATGACCTTCATTAACATCCCAGTGGAGTGGTTTTCTGTTGGCTTCAACTGGACCTGGATGTTGCTTTTTGGAGACATCCGACAAGGCATTTTTTACTCCATGTTGCTTTCCTTCTGGATCATCTTCTGTGGAGAACACCTCATGGTAATGTACCCGGCTCCCCGCTTTTTCTACCCCCTAACCCGCAGAGCGTCATCCATGGTCTGCTCTCTTCTCCCAGGACCAGACGGAGAGGAATCGTTTCTCCGTGTACTGGAAGCAGGTCGGACCCATCGTGTTTGGGTCCTTCTGTCTTTTTATTTTTGACATGTGCGAGAGGTGAGATCACGTCTTTTTCACCCTTAAAATGACAATTGTATACTTTTTAAAAAAGCAAAGCAATAGCTCCCGTATGTCCTACACTGGATGATACAGAGTTTGTGTAAAGAGAGTATGGCCAATTTCTACCTCAATGATTGGTCAAAAGGCAGTCACGGGACTGCCAACTTTGAACTTGTTGGACGGACATTTTGTCGGATTAGTAAACAACCGCAACTAGCTGGAATAGAAATGGAAAGAAAAGAAAGTAAACAAAGAAGGGAAATTAAGTTACAAATACATGAAAAAGCGCTTTCCAGTACTAATTAAAGGCCTACTGAAACCCATTAATACCGACCACGCAGTCTTTATATATCAATGATGAAATATTAACATTGCAACACATGCCAATACGGACGGTCTAAATTACAATTTTAAATTTCCCGCAGAGTTTCTTGTTGAAAACATCGCGGAATGACGACGCGTGACGTCACAAACTGTCTGGAAATATTAGCGCAGCACCACTTGCGGCTAAAAGTCGTCTCTTTTCATCGCGCAATTAAACAGTATTCTGGACATCTGTGTTGCTGAATCTTTTGCAATTTGTTCAATTAATAATGGAGAAGTCAAAGTAGAAAGATGGAGTTGGGAAGCTTTAGCCTTTAGCCACACAAACACACGGTGTTTCCTTGTTTAAAATTCCCGGAGGTGAAGCTTTACTATGGATCAGAGCGGTCAAGCGAACATGGATCCCGACCACTTGTCAACCGGAAGGTTTCGGTGAGAAAATTGTGTTAAAAAGTTGCCTCTTACCACAGATCTGTGGAGTTAGCGCCGTATCTTGTATCTGCCGTGTCTTCCCTCAGACACTGGCCTCAAGACACCCGTGGACACACCCCTCTGACTATCAGGTACTATTTAATCTCACTAAAACACTAGCAACCCAATAGAAAGATAAGGGATTTCCCAGAATTATCCTGGTAAATGTGTCTAAAAACATCTGAATCCGTCTCAATGCAATCACCTTTTTTTAAAACTTGATTTATTTATTTTTTTGTAGTCCTCCACTCTAAATTTCCTTATCCACGAATCTTTCATCCTCGCTCAAATTAATGGGGAAATTGTTGTTTTCTCGGTCCAAATAGCTCTTGCTGCTGGAGGCTCCCATTATAAACAATGTTAGGACGTGAGGAGCCCTCACCCTTGTGAGGTCATCGTCTGCGAATTCCGGTAAAGACAAGGCTTTTTTATCAGCACCAAAAGTTGCAAACTTTATCGTCGATGTTCTCTACTAAATCCTTTCAGCAAAAATAGGGCAATATCGCAAAATGATCAAGTATGACACATAGAATGGACCCGCTATCCCCGTTTAAATAAGAAAATCTCATTTCAGTATGCTTTTAAACTTCAATCACAAGCCACGGTTGCTTAAAGCCACAACCACTAGGGGTCCCCACATAATCAGAAAGACCAGAGTGTGTCTAAAGAGAGTATGGCTATCTTCAATCTTCTCATTAATTGGTCAAAAGGCAGTCACGTGACTACAGGGTGCTGTGACTGCTACCAACTTTGAGCTTATTGAATGGACATTTTGTCAAATTAGTAAACAACAGAGAGGAAATAATAGAAAGGAAACAAAAATGGGGAATTAAGGAAAAAAATACATGTAAAAGCGCTGTCCAGTACTAATTAAACTTCAATCACAAGCCACGGTTGTGTAAAGCCACAACCACTAGGGGTCCTCACATAATCAGAAAGACCAGAATGTGTGTAAAGACTGTTTGGCCAACTTCAATCTCCTCAATGATTGGTCAAAAGGCCGCCACCGGACTACAGGGCACTGTCGTCCATGACTGCTACCAACTTTGAGCTTGTTGGGCGGACATTTTTGTTGGATTGGTAAACAACTGCAACTAGCTGGAATATCAATCAATCAATCAATGTTTACTTATATAGCCCTAAATCACTAGTGTCTCAAAGGGCTGCACAAACCACCACGACATCCTCGGTAGGCCCACATAAGGGCAAGGAAAACTCACACCCAGTGGGACATCGGTGACAATAATGACCCAGTGGGACGTCGGTGACAATGATGACTATGAGAACCTTAGAGAGGAGGAAAGCAATGGATGTCGAGCGGGTCTAACATGATACTGTGAAAGTTCAATCCACAATGGATCCAACACAGTCGCGAGAGTCCAGTCCAAAGTGGATCCAACACAGCAGCGAGAGTCCCGTTCACAGCGGAGCCAGCAGGAAACCATCCCAAGCGGAGGCGGATCAGCAGCGCAGAGATGTCCCCAGCCGATACACAGGCAAGCAGTACATGGCCACCGGATCGGACCGGACCCCCTCCACAAGGGAGAGTGGGACATAGAAGAAAAAGAAAAGAAACGGCAGATCAACTGGTCTAAAAAGGGAGTCTATTTAAAGGCTAGAGTATACAAATGAGTTTTAAGGTGAGACTTAAATGCTTCTACTGAGGTGGCATCTCGAACTGTTACCGGGAGGGCATTCCAGAGTACTGGAGCCCGAACGGAAAACGCTCTATAGCCCGCAGACTTTTTTTGGGCTTTGGGAATCACTAATAAGCCGGAGTCCTTTGAACGCAGATTTCTTGCCGGGACATATGGTGCAATACAATCGGCAAGATAGGATGGAGCTAGACCGTGTAGTATTTTATACGTAAGTAGTAAAACCTTAAAGTCACATCTTAAGTGCACAGGAAGCCAGTGCAGGTGAGCCAGTACAGGCGTAATGTGATCAAACTTTCTTGTTCTTGTCAAAAGTCTAGCAGCCGCATTTTGTACCAACTGTAATCTTTTAATGCTAGACATGGGGAGACCCGAAAATAATACGTTACAGTAGTCGAGGCGAGACGTAACAAACGCATGGATAATTATCTCAGCGTCTTTAGTGGACAGAATGGAGCGAATTTTAGCGATATTACGGAGATGAAAGAAGGCCGTTTTAGTAACGCTTTTAATGTGTGCCTCAAAGGAGAGAGTTGGGTCGAAGATAATACCCAGATTCTTTACCGTGTCGCCTTGTTTAATTGTTTGGTTGTCAAATGTTAGAGTTGTATTATTAAATAGAGTTCGGTGTCTAGCAGGACCGATAATCAGCATTTCCGTTTTTTTGGCGTTGAGTTGCAAAAAGTTAGCGGACATCCATTGTTTAATTTCATTAAGACACGCCTCCAGCTGACTACAATCCGGCGTGTTGGTCAGCTTTAGGGGCATGTAGAGTTGGGTGTCATCAGCATAACAGTGAAAGCTAATACCGTATTTGCGTATGATGTCACCTAGCGGCAGCATGTAGATGCTGAAGAGTGCAGGGCCAAGGACCGAACCCTGGGGAACTCCACACGTTACCTTGACGTAGTCCGAGGTCACATTGTTATGGGAGACACACTGCATCCTATCAGTAAGATAAGAGTTAAACCAAGACAGGGCTAAGTCTGACATACCAATTCGTGTTTTAATACGTTCTAATAAAATATTATGATCGACGGTATCGAATAGAAATCGAAAGGATAGAAAGTAAACAAAGAAGGGGAATTAACTAACAAATACATGAATAAGTGCTGTCCGGTACTAATTAAACTTCAATCACACGCCACGGTTGTTTAAAGCCACAACCACTAGGGGTCCCCACATAATCAGAAAAACCAGAGTGTGTGTAAAGAGAGTATGGCCAACTTCAATCTCCTCAATGATTGGTCAAAAGGCAGTCATGTGACTACAGGGTGCTTTGACTGCTACCTACTTTGAGCTTATTGAATGGACATTTTGTCAAATTAGTAAACAACAGAGAGGAAATAATAGAAAGCAAACAAAGAAGGGTAATTAAGTAACAAATACATGAATAAGTGCTGTCCAGTACAAATTAAACTTCAATCACACGCCACGGTTGATTAAAGCCACTACCATTAGGGGTCCCCACATAATCAGAAAGACCAGAGTGTGTGTAAAGAGAAAATGGCCAACTTCAATCTCCTCAATGATTGGTCAAAAGGCAGTCATGTGACTACAGGGCACTGTCGTCCATGACTGCTACCAACTTTGAGCTTGTTGGGCGGACATTTTGTTGGATTGGTAAACAACTGCAGCTAGCTGGAATAAAAATGGAAAGGATAGAAAGTAAACAAAGAAGGGAAATTAAGTAACAAATACATGAATAATTGCTGTCCAGTACTAATTAAACTTCAATCACACGCCACGGTTGTTTAAAGCCACCACCACTAGGGGTCCCCACATAATCAGAAAGACCAGAGTGTGTGTAAAGAGAGTATGGCCAACTTCAATCTTCTCAATGATTGGTCAAAAGGCAGTCACGTAACCACAGGGTGCTTTGACTGTTACCTACTTTGAGCTTATTGGATGGACATTTGGTCAAATTAGTGAACAACAGAGAGGAACTAATAGAAAGTAAACAAAGAAGGGGAATTAGGGAGAAAAATACATGAAAAAGCACTGTCCAGTACTAATTAAACTTCAATCACAAGCCATGGTTGTTTAAAGCCACAACCACTAGGGGTCCTCACATAATCAGAACGACCAGAGTGTGTGTAAAGAGAGTATGGCCAACTTCAATCTCCTCAATGATTGGTCAAAAGGCAGTCACCTGACTACAGGGTGCTATGACTGCTACGGACTTTGAGCTAATTGGATAGACTTTTTGTCGAATTAGTAAACAAGAGACAATAAATAATAGAAAGTAAACAAAAGAGGAGAATTAAGGGAAAAAATGACATTATTTTACTGTGAAAATAAAAAAAATATGTCTGGTATTTTGTAGTAATGTTACAGATCATTTTGATATTATTTTACTTTGAAATTAAGTAAGATGTTTAGTTTTTTGTAGTAATGTTACGGTAAATTTTGGTGACATTATTTTACTGTGAAATTAGATAATGTTTACAGTCTTGTAATGTTACAGTACATTTTAATAACATTTTACTGTGAAATTAAATATGTTGACAGTCTTTTGTTGTAATGTTACAGTACATTTTGATGACATTTTACTGTGAAATTAAATGTTTACAGTCTTTTGTTGTAATGTTACAGTACATTTTGATCACATTATTTTACTGTGAGTTTAAATATGTTGACAGTCATTTGTTGTAATGTTACAGTGCATTTTGATGACTTTTTTACTGTGAAATTAAATAATATAATGTTCAGTCTTTTGTTGTAATGTTACTGTACATTTTGATGACATTATTTTGCTGTGAAATTACATCAAAAGACTAAACATTACATTATTAAATGTTACAGTGCATTTTGATGACATTATTTTATTGTGAAAATAAAAAAATATGTTTAGTGTTTTGTAGTAATGTTACAGTACATTGTGATATTTTACTTTGAAATTAAGTAAGATGTTTAGTTTTTTGTAATGATGTTACGGTACATTTTGATGAAATTAATTTACGGTGAAATTAGATAATGTTTTGTCTTTTGTTGTAATGTTGTAGTACATTTTAATGACATTATTTTACTGTGAAAAAATACTATAATGTTTACAGTGTCTTGTTGTAATGTTACAATACATTTTGATCACATTATTTTACTGTAAAATTAATTCATGCTTACAGTTTCTTTGTAATGTTACATTTAGATTACTTTATTTTACTGTGAAATTAAATAATACAATGTTTACAGTCTTTTGTTGTAATGTTACAGTACATTTTTATATTATTTTACTGCGATTTTTTTTTTTTTTTTTTTTAAATGCAATAAAAAAGTTTTTTTGTTTTTAAATAGGTGCATTATTTAGTTTGTTTGTTTCCCCAGAGGTGTCCAGCTGACAAACCCCTTCTACAGCATCTGGGCGTCGGATGTGGGGACCGAGCTGGCTGTATCCTTTTTTACACTCAAATATCAGACAAAAACAGACGTGTGCTTTATAACTCCAAAAAATGAGGATATTCACACGGTAAAAGAGCAGACCTTCCTTTTTGAAGATGCACTTCATTTTTCATGATTTCTTGTTATTGTCGACACAGATCGTTCCCCGGACTAATTAGACGAGGAATAATTCAGTAATGCCATATGCTGCCTCTGGCCTGGGAAGCATTTGTGTTTTTTTTTTATGTCTCTCGTTTGTTTCTAAGCTTGCCAGTTTGAAAATAGACACTTTTTTTTAAACACTGAAATGTTCCTTGTTGATTGGAGGTGGGGGAAGTAATTCATTTTTAGATGCATGGGCAATTCGATCAAGGACGATTATAAGATCGATTAGTAAACGTCGATAGTTGATTTATTTTAAATAAAGTAGTGCAGCTGAGGTAGGCTCCGGCACCCCCGCGCCACCCCAAAAGGGACCAACGGTAGAAAATGGATGGATGGATAATGCAGACCTCACCGAGAGATCCGACCAGCTCCTTTATTTTAGGGCACTTATGCTCCAGTTTTGCACACATTTTCATTAATTTAATCAATTTAATGACAATTTCCTATTACAAATGCACTTTATTCAAAAATTGCAAGTGCTAAGCGCCTATCTATTGAAATGTAAATCTGCATCAATATATTAAAGATGCATCAATAATCGATTTTTCATCCAATCGTAGCTCCTGAATCCTAATTGGATCTTGAGGTGGCCAAAGATTCCCACCATGGTATCCATGTTTATGAAATCTTACACAGTATGGAAGAACTTAATTTATTCCACCCCGGGCACCCAAAGTGGAGTACGGGAATAAGAATACTGATGATCCTGCAGTACGCTGGAACGCCTCTTCTGTACACTTATTTCCCGCATCTACGTTGTTTTAGCAATCAAGAAGATTTCAGTTGTTTTTATCTTTCTTTGTGGGGACATTGTTGATTGTCATGTCATGTTCGGATGTACATTGTGGACGCCGTCTTTGCTCCACAGTAAGTCTTTGCTGTCGTCCAGCATTCTGTTTTTGTTACTTTGTAACCAGTTTACTTTTAGTTTCGTTCTGCATAGCCTTCCCTAAGCTTGAATGCCTTTTCTTAGTGGTACTCACCTTTGGTTTATTTTTGGTTTAAAGATTAGAAACCTTTTTACCTGCACGCTATTTCCGACATCTACAAAGCATCTAACTACCAGCTGCCACCTACTGATATAGAGGAGTATTACACGGTTACTCTTTTCCAAAAATATTTTTAACCTACATAGGTGATATTAGAAAATCTCCCACGGCGCACCAGACTGTGTCTCACGGAACTGTGGTTGAAAAACACTGATCTAGTGCACACTAGATCAAATTCAAGGCCCGCGGGTCAGATCCGGCCCGAAACATCATTTAATGTGGCTCGCGAAAGCCTGGGAATAATGTGCGTACTTCATCTTTCTTACTAAATGTTTTCATTGTTTCCATTTGCACAGAAAAAAAGGTATGTAATACATGAAATTTAATTTGTTTTAAACTTTGATATATACAGTGGGGCAAAAAGGTATTAAGTCAGCCACCGATTGTGCAAGTTCTCCCACTTAAAATAATGACAGAGGTCTGTAATTTTCATCATAGGTACACTTCAACTGTGAGACACAGAATGTGAAAAAAAAATCCAGGAATTCACAATGTAGGAATTTTTAAGATTTTATTTGTAAATTATGGTGGAAAATAAGTATTTGGTCAACCATTCAAAGCTCTCACTGATGGAAGGAGGTTTTGGCTCAAAATCTCACGATACATGGCCCCCCCCATTCATTCTTTCCTTAACATGGATCAATCGTCCTGTCCCCTTAGCAGAAAAACAGCCCCAAAGCATGATGTTTCCACCACCATGCTTCACAGTAGGTGTGGTGTTCTTGGGATGCAACTCAGTATTCTTCTTCCTCCAAACACGACGAGTTTGAGTTTATACCAAAAAGTTCTATTTTGGTTTCATCTGACCACATGACATTCTCCCAATCCTCTGCTGTATCATCCATATATCCATTTTGGAATAAACTCAACTCGTCGTGTTTGGAGGAAGAAGAATACTGAGTTTCATCCCAAGAACACCATACCTACTGTGAAGCATGGGGGTGGAAACATCATGCTTTGGGGCTGTTTTTCT
>NC_084624.1:12189984-12214984 GCF_033978795.1 Nerophis ophidion | reverse complement strand
TTTACATGTTGTCCTAGCCCGGTCGCTGCCAGCATGTGTACTCGTTCGGTACACCTCCGAACCGAACCGAAACCCCCGTACGGAAATGGTTCAATACAAATACACGTACCGTTACACCCCTAAGATTTTCACAACAAAGTTCTAAAGCTTAGTGATGTATACAATAGAATATACTACAATAGAAAGTACTTTATTGACCCCTGGGGGGAATTCAAAATGTATCAGATTTTAGGTGGGTTTATTTTGTACCCTTTGCGTTCATTTGTTGCATCTTTGTTGCGTTTCACTTGATGTACAATATGTCAATCGAGGGGGGGTGTGACGTTCATGTGTTGTCAATATTCAGTGTTTTATCCTTCATAGAAAAATTTAAAATTTCTTGTTTTTTACGGCGGTCTGCCAATGTGTTTCCAGTGCTCCAAGTTCTTCTACACAACTGGAACACTCGTCTTTTAGGAATTTTCCGCAAAAAATGTTTGTCTCCCAAGTTTTGAACTCGGGGGCCCGTTTATTAGCCCTGGTTTAGAAGTCATGAAAAGCATGCGTCTCTGGAGTTATTTATCAAAATGCATTTTTGGAGGCTTTCCCAAAAGTCCATCAAGCACGCAGTCTCCCATGTTCCAACCACTGTTGATTTACTCCTTCATTTCTGCTGAGTCGGCGTCCTCGTCCCGCCAATATCTTCACGCCGAGTGTCCGTTTGTGCAGGAGACGCCGGGGCGTCCAGCGGGGAGGACATCCAGTTGACCACGACCATCACTCATGTCGACGGTCCCACTGAGATCTACAAGATGACGGGCAAAGAGGCCCAGGAATAGATCGAGCGTTCCAACGACCCCCTTTCCTTCCACGGGTTCCACTCGTGCACCCACTTCCCCTTCATCCTTGCTGCCTGTTCATTTCATCCTACACATCATGCTTTTGTGTACACTGTCGGTAAACGTTGCACAACTCCTTGGACGCCAAGTCGGATACCTGAAAGCGTTTTTATGGGCAAAGGCGGTCGAGGAAATCATCGGTGAGAAAAGTCGCATCAAGTTGCAACAAGCGGCAGTTTGCACCGAAGTCGAACTGTTTGCCAAGTCCTGAGCTGGTGACGGGAATGGACTTTGATTTCGTATCGGTCCTGGATGCAGTATTGCTACTCGGTTCAATTTGTATGTCCTGTTGCATTCTCGGTGAAGCAACACACCCATTTTCTTCCATAGAACGTAGATCATGTGACGCACATTAGTAGTTTTTACATAACTGGGGAAAGTGCTCATTTGAGAAATTCACGTTATTTGTGTTTTTATAGTGTTTTTTTAAACTTCAGAACAATGTATTCAATGTTGCCAGTAGTCTATTAAATGCCATGTTTGTGCTTTTTATTTTAATTTAAATAAACATGCTTTTACTTAACTTTTGGTGCAGACTTGTTTCAAATATTTGTCAGCTAACTAAATAAAAGCTAGCTGTGACTTCATACCATGTCCGAGTCATACCAAAGACTATAAAAGTGGGACCCATTACCTCCCTGCTTGGCACTCAGCATGAAGGGTTGAAATTGGGGGTTGAATCACCGAAAATTATTCCCGGGCGTGGCCACCGCTGCTGCTCACTGCTCCCCTCACCTCCCAGGGGGTGATCAAGGGGGATGGGTCAAATGCAGAGGATAATTTTGCCACACCTAGTGTGTGTGTGTGTGTGTGTGTGTGTGTGTGAGACAATCATTGGTACTTTAACTTTGAGTAGCTCATCAAAAATATGGTTTTGTGTTTTTTGGAACATGCATACAATTATAGGAGGGATCGGCAACCCAAAACGTTGAAAGAATTGGACCAAAAATACAAAAAACAAATCTGTCTGGAGCCGCCAAAAATTAACAGGGAAAGCTGTCTTCTTTTAATATATTTATTACAATCTTTGGCAAGCTTGGTAACGAATGCAACACATGACGAGTAGGCTATAATCGCCTACTATCAAAATGAATATGCGTCTCAGGCTGAAGCAAATCTTTGTTGACAGAAATGTTTCAGTGTAATTTTTATTCTACGCATTTTTACAACATTAGAAAATATTAGTAAATCAGAGGCTACTCAGAATTAATTACTGACATTTAATTGCCAAAGGTATAGATGTGTGTGTCCCAGTTAAAGGAAACGGCAGGCTGTCTTCTTTTAATAGATTTATTACAACTTTTGGCAAGCCTGGTAATATTTGCTGTGGTCTGGAACAACCCACTATCTGAAATGCAACCAATATTACATACAGATAGTGTCATGAGACATGCAAAACGAAATGGTATACAAAGAGGATAAACGTAAAGGATATTAAATGAGCTCAAAAATACCTACAAATGAGGCACGATGATGCAATATGTACACACAGCTCGCCTAAATTGCATGTTAGCATTGATTAGCTTGCAGTAATATGCCCGATTAGCACTCCCAACAAGTCAAAAACGTCAACAAAGCACACCGTTGTGCATTCACGCACAGCATAAAACGTTTGGTGGACAGAATGAGACGACATACTGTTGCATCACGGTCCACACTATGGTGAGTTCAAGAACCGCGAAATAAGTACAAAAAAATTATCTTTGCCAAATACTCTCATCAGTGAAGCATATGCACAAGCATATTAAAGAGTGAGCTTTCATATTTGTTCTCAAACAATAAACATACTAAAAAAAAATATATATATACATATTTTCTCCCCCATTTTTTTCGATTTTTGATCCTTTTTTAAAAATGCCCCAGGGAGCCACTAGGGCGGTGCTAAAGAGCTGCGGGTTGCTGACCCCCGAGTTACAGTGTGGTACGTCACATTTACCCAATTCCTCATTACATGTCCGAAAAGGAGTAGGAAGAAGCAGAGCTTATTCAAATTCTACCCCCTTTCCTGTTTACTGCTTAAACATTTATTGTGAAAGTCCGTGTCCTTACTGCTGTAACAGGATGTATTGTGCTTCACTAACCGGAAGTAGGAGGTAAAATAAATAAAGAGCTCCCAAGCTAAACTAAGAAACAAGAGTTTTCTACGTCCAGTTATTATCCAGATTAGTCTATAATACTTCTCGTGTATAGCTAATCACAACACCCCCCTCTTTCATTCTATAGCCATTTTTTCTTCCACTTTCTTTGTACTTCCTGTGCTCATATAGTATGCGCCTGCTTAGTATTACCGCCTGGTCAAACTCGTGACGTCACGAGTGACACTTCCCCTGTCATCATTTTCAAAATGGAGGAGGCGGATTTCAATACCGGTAATTTGAAATCGCATAAAGGGAAGAAGATTAAGAGCTATTCAGTAGGATTTAAGGTCCAAGCTTACATCACACTCACATTTTTACTGCATGCCTTTGGTAAGTGCCGGGGTGAGAAGAGGTTTTTAAAAAATTAGCGCATACTTACTTTTACCGCATGCCTTTGGTAAGCGCAGGAGTGAGAAGAGGTTTTAAATGAATTAGCGCCCGGGCGGCAATTCAAGGATATTCCATGACAAAATACTGACGCCCCAAATAGCATCAAGGCAATGTTTTAGTATGAACGAAGATCTGCTTCCTAAAAGCACAAAGTCATAAATAAAACACAATTTTTTAACTTTCTCCAAGTAGCTGGAATAATAATTTAAAAATGCGATTTGTGGATACCAACATTTTGACAATGTTCTGGGGTATGTGAGATTTTTTTAAAATATTCTCAAAAGAGCAACATTTCAGTGTGTGAATGTTGTCTATCTGTGTTGGCCCTGTGATGAGGTGGCGACTTGTCCAGGGCGTACACCGCCTTCCGCCCGATTGTAGCTGAGATAGGCGCCAGCGACCCCAAAAAAGGGAATAAGCGGTAAAAAATGGATGGATGGATGGATATATTTATTGAATAATACTTCAACAAAATATGAATGTAAGTTCATAAACTGTGAAAAGAAATGCGACAATGCAATATTCATTTTCGTGGACATGTTCCATAAATATTGATGTTAAAGATTTATTTTTATTGTGAATAAGTGTTTAGAATTATGTTGATGAATCCAGATGGATCTCTATTACAATCCAAAAAGAGGGCACTTTAAGTTGATGATTACTTCTATGTGTAGAAATCTTTATTTATAATTGAATCCCTTGTTTATTCTTCAACAAGTTTTTAGTTATTTTTATATCTTTTTTTTCCAAATAGTTCAAAAAAGACCACTACACATGAGCAATATTTTTGCATTGTTTTACAACAGGGGTCGGGAACCTTTTTGGCTGAGAGAGCCATGAAAGCCAAATATTTCAAAATGTATTTCCGTGAGAGCCATATCATATTTTTTAACACTGAATACAACTAAATGTGTGCATTTTTAAGTAAGACCAACATTTTTAGAGTATAATAAGTCTTTTATTCTTTTTAATAACATTGTTATTCTGAAGATAACCAATAATAAATAAAATGTCATGTCTGTTAATCATGTTTTTGTTTGGCCATGTGCTGTTTGTCCTTTGGACTCTTTAAGTTCCTGTTTTTTTCCCACTCCCTTGTCTGGTTTCCTTGGTTACTCATTTTGTCCACCTGTCTCTAGTGGACAAAATGCCCGCTCACCTGCTTCCCGAGCACTAATCAGAGGCAGTATTTAAGCTCGTCTTTGCCAGTCAGTCGCCCTGTGCTGACTTGTTTCATGCCTTGCCATAGTTTCGTGCTTCATGCCATGCCAGGTAAGTTTTGTTTGATTTATGTTCATAGTCTGTTCATGCGTTAGCTTTGTTCCTTAGCCCAAGTTGTGCCTCCACTGTGAGCGATTTTTGTTTGTATATTTTTTTAGTTAAAATTAAATCATGTTTTTACCTAAATGCCATGTCCCGAGTAGTCCGTCTGCCTTCCTGGGGGAACGACCTTGCAGCAAGCTGCGACGCCTCCATCGTGACATAAAATACTTCTTACCATTAATGCGACTTCTTGAACAGGTGCGGTAGAAAACGGATGGATAACATTAAATGCATGAGAATGTTTTATATTTTGCACGTTATTTTTAGCATTGTTTACCAGCGAAATTATTCATAATTATCGTGTTAAGCAATGTCAGCTAAGATTTATCTGAGAGCCAGATGCAGTCATCAAAAGAACCACATCTGGCTCTAGAGCCATAGGTTCCCTACCCCTGTTTTACAATTTAATAAATCAGTAACGTATGACATTGTGCTGTATTTTACTTTTGTATCTCTTTTTTTTAACCAAAAATGATTTGCTCTGATTAGGGGGTACTTGAATTTAAAAAAATGTTCACAGGGGGTACATCACTGAAAAAAGGTTGAGAACCACTGCACCATGTCATCTACGTACCGGATACTTTATTTTGAAGCTTTTCTAGATAGCGTCACTTCCGCTTCCTTTTTGGCGTGTTAACGTTTGGTAACTTGTTTCTCCTCCACGTTTAATCGGTGCTTTGACGACGTGAGTATGTTGATTAATTATATAAATGACTTATTTAGTTTATTAATAGACGTCAACGTGTTTGTGTAGTATTTACTAGTGTTTTATTAATATTGTTGGTGCTGTGTTGTCAGAATGCTACGAGCTAACATCTCCCTGTTAAGGATGGCATTGCCGCTGCTAATGTCTCTAATACTTCACTTTTAGCATATTTAGAGGCTTAATATATATATTGTTGTTTAGTTAAATGACATAAATGTTTGCTTGTGGTTTACAGATACTAAATGAACCTAACCTAAACCGATATTTAATACTCAACAGTAGATAATGTGTTTCTCCACGTAAAAACGCTTTCTGTCACTTCAGTTTAAATATACGAAATATCGCAAAAATGAGTAGCTTTCTGCCATTTAAAAAGTAAAAGTAGGTCTCAGGAGAAACAAAATTGGGGGCTTACAAAACTGCTGACATAACAGGTTAGGTTAGGACTCTGAATATTAATATTTAGGTAGGACTGTAGACATTAATGTTTAGCTAAACACTGCCCCCTTCAGGCTCACAGGAGAACATAAGGTGGCCAAAAACATTTCAATAATGAATAAAGCAAAATACGTCCTGGGCAAAAAAATCCCTTTATATTCTCTACTGCTTGCCAGTGTTACCTTATCTGAGTTACTGTGCAGAAATATGGGGAAAAAACTACAAATGTGCGCTACATCTGTGTACTGTGTTACAAAAAAGATCAGTTAGAACAGGGGTGTCAAACTCAAATACAGAGTGGGCCAAAATTTCAAACGGAAAGGTTGAACAAATTAACCTTTTAATAGGGACCCAAACAAGTTTTGCATCAAACATTGAACAAGCAAGGCTTATATAACTTTAGTGACATACAAAATCCAGTTTTAAATAATAATAATAATTAAAAAATATCAATGGCATATCAAAAAAGAATTTAAATAAAAATGTTATGCCTTTTTTTCTATTTGCAATCTTCTGAAGTAAATATAATTTTTTTTCCACAGGCTAATAATACATTTGAAAATAAAATAACAATATTGAATGGACCAAACATTCAAGCCTTGAAGTAGCAAGAGAAAATGCATGAATAAAACGTTAATTATTGGTCAGTTTGCTGGAAGTTTCCCGGAAGAGTTAGTGCTGCAAGGGATTCTGGGTATTTGTTCTGTTGTGTTACGGTGCGGATGCTCACCCGAAATGTGTTTGTCATTTTTGTTTGGTGTGGGTTCAAAGTGTGGCGCATATTTGTAACAGTGCTAAAGTTGTTTATACGGCCACCCTCGGTGTGACCTGTATGACTGTTGACCGAGTATGCCTTGCATTCACTTGTGCGTGTGTGTGTGTGTGTTTAAAAGCCACAAATATTATGTGACACGCTGTTAGTATGGAGGAAAAGCGGACGTGACGACAGGTTGTAGAAAACACTAAAGGCAGTGCCTTAAATGCACGCCCCCAATATAGTTGTCCAGGTGGAAATCGGTAGAAATTCGGGAGAATGGTTGCCCCGGGAGATTTTCGGGAGGGGCACTGAACTTCGGGAGTCTACCGGGAAACTTAGGAGGGTTGGCAAGTATGAGTATTAGCGGTGAATGCGGTGTTACAGCGGCACCGACGCTGTATAACACCGGCGGGCCAGCACTAATGCTAGATTGATATTGCCTCAAGGGCCAAATTAAATTACACGACGGGCCAGATTTGGCCCGCGGGCCAGAGTTTGACACCCATGAGTTAGAATAATACATAATGTTGGATATAGAGAACATACAAACCCTTTATTTATTGAGTCAAAAATAGTAAAGCTCGATGATTTGGTAAAATTGCAAACAGCTAAAATGATGTACAAAGCAAATCATAACCTGCTACTAAAGAATGTACAACAATTCTTCTCAACTAAAGAGGAGGAATATAACCTTAGAGGACAATCTAATTTAAAACATTTGTATGCACGTACAACACTTAAAACCTTTAGCATATCAGTATGTGGAATTATATTATGGACTGGATTAAGTAAAGAAGTTAAACATTGTACTGATATGATCCACTTTAAGAGGCTGTTCAAATTAATAGTGCTTACAAAGTACAAAGAAGAAGAATTATGAGAAACACTTTCAACTCGGGCTGGGCGATATGGCCTTTTTTTTTAATATCGCGATATTTTTAGGCAATATCGCGATATACGATATATATTACGATATTTTGCCTTGGCCTTGAATGAACATTTGATGCATATAATCACAGCATTATGATGATTCTATGTGTCTACATTAAAGGGGAACATTATCACCAAACCTATGCAAGCGTCAATATATACCTTGATGTTGCAGAAAAAAGACCATGTATTTTTTTAACCGATTTCCGAACTCTAAATGGGTGAATTTTGGCAAATTAAACGCCTTTCTGTTTATCGGTCTTTTAGCGATGACGTCAGAACGGGACGTCACCGAGGTAACGCACCCGCCATATTCATTTTCACATTACAAACACCTGGTCTCGGCTCTGTTATTTTCCGTTTTTTCGACAATTTTTTGGGAACCTTGGAGACATCATGCCTCGTCGGTGTGTTGTCGGAGGGTGTAACAACACTAACAGGGAGGGATTCAAGTTGCACCACTGGCAAGAAATCTGCCGCCAGACCCCCATTTAATTTGCCAAGGTGTCTTCACATTTTACCGGCGATGCTAAGACAGACATGGCACAGAGATGTATGGATAACCTGCAGATGCATTTGCAACGATTAAGTCAACAAAATCACAAAGGTGAGTTTTGTTGATGTTGTTGACTTATGTGCTAATCAGATATATTTGG
The DNA here is from genome assembly GCF_033978795.1 of Nerophis ophidion. Classification (NCBI taxonomy): domain Eukaryota; kingdom Metazoa; phylum Chordata; class Actinopteri; order Syngnathiformes; family Syngnathidae; genus Nerophis; species Nerophis ophidion. Next base: position 12,206,768 of record NC_084624.1, on the reverse strand, counting down.
TCGCAGCATGACTGCCAGCTAATCGATGCTAACATGCTACTTACGCTAGCTGTATGTACATTTGAAACTAGATACCCACATTTTATGCGAAACAAACACTTACCAATCGATGTATTTAAGTTGTTCCAGTGTCACAAGATGCGAATGTCCTGATCGTTTGGTCCGCACATTTTACCGGCGATGCTAATAAGGCAGCCATGCTATGGGCCACTTCATTAGGTACACCTACGCTATGGCCGAATAGCGTCAATCGCTTTTCGCTCAATAGCTTCAATTTCTTCTTCAATTTCGTTTTCGCTATCTGCCTCCATACTCCAACCATCTGTTTCAATACATGCGTGATCTGTTGAATCGCTTAAGCCGCTGAAATCCGAGTCTGAATCCGAGCTAATGTCGCTATATCTTGCTGTGGTAACCGCCATGTTGTTTGTATTGGCAGCACTGTATGACGTAACAGGGAAATGGACAGTGGTTTCGAAGATAGCGAAAATAAGGCACTTTAAAGCTTTATTTAGGGATATTCCGGGACCGGTAAAATTTTTAAAAAAACTTCAAAAAATACAACAAGCCACTGGGAACTGATTTTTATTGTTTTTAACCCTTTTGAAGTTGTGATAATGTTCCCCTTTAATACATTCTTCTTCATACTGCATTAATATATGCTACTTTTAAACTTTCATGCAGTCAATTGAACAAAAGTGTATTTATTAAAGTTATTAAGCAGTGGCACAAACATTCAAGTCATTTCCAAAACATAAATTGTAAGATTGTCAAGAGACATTTTAAGTGTCAAATAAAAATGAGCTGCATAATAGGAAATCAAATAGTATTCGTCCTTCACTATGTGGTATGTTACTAAGGTTCTGAAATTCTCTTCATTCTCTAGCGAGTGACTTTACAAATGATGCTATATATTAGCAGTAATGCTACTTTTTATAGCAACGCTTCCCGCCGCCCGCACTTGACAAATTACGGTTGTCTGTTCGACATATTCCCACTTGAAGCCAGACCACCGCCAGACGATGGAAACCCTGCTGTTTTTATTGGGAATTAAGTCTTCTGTTAAGATCCGTACTCCGATCTTCCCTTATTATGGTTTGTTGCATTTTTATTCACTCCGTCGTTCTACCCTCATACTTCCTGTTTAGTCATTTACCATGGTTACTCATCAGTTCACCTGCTGCTCACGGCCCCGCACACCTGCTACAGATAATCACCGTCACTTTATAAGCCGTCCTCTTTTGTTTGTTCAGCCTGGGTTCACGGTTTGCTTTTCATGCAACGAGTTACGCCTGCAATACTCTAAAGTATGTATATTCTCGCTAAGCTTTTCACGCTAGCCATTCGTTGTTCATTCCAGTTCTCATGCTGAAGTTTTTGTTTTACTGTTTTATGTGCCTACGTGCCAGTTTATTTCTCATTGTTGTATATCGTAGCTTTTATGCTAGTGTCCTTTGTTTGTTTTATTCTACTAGCTCCAGCATTTTTGTTATATAGCTCTTTTTGTTATTTAAATAAATTGTTAATATCTTACCTTTGCTGTGTTCACTTGACGCATCCTCGAGGGAATCAAACCCGGTACCACGATGCCGAACCGGCGTAACATCTCCCTTCATTTGTTACCAGATCCGCACCTTCGTTCTTTCGTACGGCTACGTTAGCAGCTAACGTAGCCCATGCTCCTTGAGGGCATGTATGTGACGTATGACGTGACAGTTTGTGACGTATGTAAGAACGCCCGCAGCTAAAAGCAACTGCGTGAGAACGTATACTCCAATATTACGATATAGTCATTTTCTATATCGCACAGAGACAAACCCGCGATATATCGTATATATCGATATATCGCCCAGTCCTACTTTCAACCTTATTGGAAATAAGATATTCTTCATCTCAGCATGTTGGCAATGACTGGATTAGTTAATTACATATTACAGAACTGTTGTATTACTCATTCACGGATGTCATTTTACTATTTTGCTGTAAAAAGGATCAGTGGATGAATGTATATATTTGTGGGCGCTCTGACGTGGGAAAGGGATAGGATTGAATAAGATTTGCTTCTTCCTACTCCTTTTCGGACATAATGTGATGTGAAGTGATGTGAAATTGTCTGATTTATTGTGTTGTAAATGTGCTCACGTTCGAAATAAGCTAAGAAAGAAAGAAGAAAGAGAACTGTTTGTTATTGTTTTTCTTCTTTTGTTTTTATGGCGGTTGACAAGCAACCTTGTGGTGTGCATTACCGCCACCTACTGAAATGGAGTGTGGACCGAGGCGAATCCCTAGTCTATATTCTTTTATTCAACACAGTGTTTTTTAAATATGTGTACATTGTTTTATATCGTCTGTGTTTTCAGTGTTTTTCAACCTTTTTTTTGAGCCAAGGCACATTTTTTTTTTCATACTTGCCAACCCTCGAATTTTCCCCTGAGACTCCCGAATTGCTACGCCTCTCCCGAAAATCTCCCGGGACATTATTAATTTATATATTTATATATATATGTTTTTTTTTTAAATATATATATTTTTATTATTATGATTTATTAATATTTAGACTTAGACTTTGACTTAGACTTCCTTTTATTGTCATTCAAATTTGAACTTTACAGTACAGATAAGAAGGACATTTTGTTGCATTATCTCGTTGTAGCGCAGGATAAAAGAGCAATAAGGTGCAGATATAAATAAATAGATTACTGTACAGATGAATATATTGCACTTTTGCATATGCATCCAGGATTATGGGTTTATGTTGTATTGTCTCTATATTCCAGTGAGTTAATCCGTTTTTGGGGGGGGAATCGAGGGGATTGTTTTGATGCGTTCAAGAGTCTTTCGGCCTGAGGGAAGTAGCTGTTACAAAACCTATAGAAAAAAATTCAAAGTGATTTAGGTAGCTGTTTTTGTCTTCTTTTTATCATTTTTTTAAATTAATTTATTATTATATAATACATTTTATTTTAATATAGTTTTTATCATTATTTATCAATATTTAATACTCCATCTGTATTTGCTTTAGTTTTTTTCTTGTGGAAAATGCCTTGACTGTTGAGTGAATTACAAATGTATGTTTGTTGTTTAATACAAATAAAAAATAAGAAGTTAAAGTTTGGTAACATCCGAAGTCTTATTTTGAAAATCCAACCAGGGAGCTTTTTAATATATATTTTGTATTATTACTTTTTATTAATATTTAATACTCTATCTGTATTTGCTTTTTTCCTTTCCTTGTTGTTGAAAGTGCCTTGACTGTTGAGTGATTTATAAATGTATGTTTGTTGTTCAATAAATAAAATATATTTTTAAAAGTTTGAGTTGGGGAACATCTGCTGTCTTATTTTGAAAATCCAACCAGGAACCTTTTTAATATATATTTTTTATTATTATTTATTAATATTTATACTCTATCTGTATTTGTTTATTTTTCCTTTCCTTGACTGTTGAGTGAAATATAAATGTATGTTTGTTGTTTAATAAAAAAAAATATTTAAAAAAATAAAAAAAGTTTGTGTTTGGGAGCATCCGCTGTCTTATTTTGAAAATCCAACCAGGAAGCTTTTTAATATATATTTTTTATTATTACTATTTATTAATATTGAATACTCTGTATTTGCTTCTTTTTTTTCTTTCCTTGTTGTTGAAAGTGCCTTGACTGTTGAGTGATTCATGGATGTATGTTTGTTGTTCAATAAATAAAACATAAAAAAGTAAACAAGTTCGAGTTGGGGAACATCCGCTGTCTTATTTTGAAAATCCAACCATGAAGCTTTTTTAATATATTTTTTCCTATTTAATACTCTATCTGTATTTGCTTTTGTTTTCTTTCCTTGTTGTTGAAAGTGCCTTGACTGTTGAGTTAATTATAAATGTATGTTTTGTTGTCAATAAATAAAATGTAAAAAAAATTGAGTTGGGGAACAGATGTTGTCTTATTTTGAAAATCCAACCAGGAAGCGTTTTAATTATATATTTTTATTATTACTATTTATTGATATTTAATACTCTATCTGCATTTGCTTTTGTTTTATTTCCTTGTTGTTGAAAGTGCCTTGACTGTTGAGTGATTTATAAATGTATGTTTTTTCTGTCAATAAATAAAATATAAACAAGTGAAAAAGTTCAAGTTTGGGTACATCCGCTGTCTTATTTTGAAAATCCAACCAGAAACTTTTTAATGATATTTTTTATTATTATTCATTAATATTTAATACTCTATCTGCATTTGCTTTTGTTTTCTATCTTTGTTGTTGAAAGTGCCTTGAATGTTGAGTGAATTAAAAATATAACCCATCAGCTGTCTTATTTTGAAAATCCATCCAGGAAGCTTTTTAATATATATTAAATTAGTCATTAATATTTAGTACTCTATCTGTATTTGCTTTTGTTTCCTTTCCTTGTTGTTGAAAGTGCCTTGACTGTTGAGTGAATTATAAATGTATGTTTGTTGTTCAATAAATGAAATATACAAAAAATAAAAAAGTTTGTGTTTGGGAACATCTGCTGTCTTATTTTGAAAATCCAACCAGGAAGCTTTTTAATATATATTTTTTATCATTACTATTTATTAATATTGAATACTCTGTATTTGCTTTTGTTTTCTTTCCTTGTTGTTGAAAGTGCCTTGACCGTTGAGTGAATTACAAATGCAATGCATCCGGTGTCTTACTTTGAAAATCCAACCAGGAGGCTTTTTAATATATATTTTATTATTTATGGATATGTAGTACTCTATCTGTATTTGCTTTTTTTTTTTCTTTACTTGTTGAAAGTGCCGTGACTGTTGAGTGAATTACAAACTTAATGCATCAGGTGTCTTATTTTGAAATTCCAACCAGGGAGCTTTTTAATATATATTTAATTATTTATGAATATTTAGTACTCTATCTGTATTTGATTTTGTTTTCTTTCCTTGTTGTTGAAAGTGCCTTGACCTTTGAGTAAATTATAAATATAACTCATCCGCTGTCTTATTTTGAAAATCCAACCAGGAAGCTTTTTAATAAATATTTTATTATTTATGAATATTTAGCAATCTATCTGTATTTGCTTTTGTTTTCTTTCCTTGTTGAAAGTGCCTTGACTGTTGAGTGAATTATAAATATAACGCATCCGATGTCTTATTTTGAAAATCCAACCAGGAAGCTTTTTAATATATATTTTATTATTTATGCATATTATGTACTCTATCTGCATTTGCTTTTGTTTTCTTTCATTGTTGTTGAAAGTGCCTTGACTGTTGAGTGAAATACAAATATAAGGCATCAGGTGTCTTATTTTTAAAATCCAACCAGGAAGCTTTTTGATATATATTTTATTAATTATGAATATTTAATACTCTATCTGTATATGCTTTTGTTTTCTTTCCTTGTTTTTTAAAGTGTCTTGACTGTTGAGTGAAATATAAATGTATGTTTGTTGTTCAATAAAGAAAACATACAAAAGTAAACAAGTTTGAGTTGGGGAGCATCCGCTGTCTTATTTTGAAAAAATCTAACCAGGAAGCTTTTTAATATATTTTGTATTATTACTATATATTAATATTTAATACTCTATCTGTATTTGTTTTTGTTTTCTTTCCTTCTTGTTGAAAGTGCCTTGACTGTTGAGTGATTTACAAAGTAATGCATCCCGTGTCTTATTTTGAAAATCTAACCAGGAACTTTTTTATTATATATTTTATTATTTATTAATATTTAATACTCTATCTGTATTTGCTTTTGTTTTATTTCCTTGTTGTTGAAAGTGCCTTGACTGTTGAGTGAATTACAAACGTAATGCATCCGCTGTCTTACTTTGAAAATCCAACCAGGAAGCTTTTTAATATATATTTTATTATTTATAAATATTTAATACTCTATTTGTATTTGCTTTTGTTTTCTTAGTGCCTTGACTGTTGAATGAATTATAAATGTATGTTTTTTTGTTCTATATAAATTTTTTTAAAAAAGGTTGTGTTTGGGAACATCCACTGTCTTATTTTGAAAATCCAACCAGGAAGCTTTTTAATATATATTTTTTATTATTACTATTTATTAATATTTAATACTTAATATTTAATGCTTCTGTTTTCCTTCCTTGTTGAAAGTGCCTTGACTGTTGAGTGAATTACAAATGTAATGCATCCGGTGTCTTACTTTGAAAATCCAACCAGGAAGCTTTTTAATATATATTTTATTATTTATGAATATTTAATACTCAATCTGTATTTGCTTTTGTTTTCTATCTTTGTTGTTTAAAGTGCCTTGACTGTTGAGTGAATTAGAAATATAACCCATCAGCTGTCTTATTTTGAAAATCCAATCGGAAGATTTTTTATATATTTTTTATTATTTATTAATATTTAGTACTCTATCTGTATTTGTTCTTTCCTTGTTGTTGAAAGTGCCTTGACTGTTGAGTGAATTATACATTTTTTTTTGTTCTATAAAAAAGAAAAACATTTGTGTTCGGGAACATCCGCTATCTTATTTTGAAAATCCAACCAGGAAGCTTTTTGATATACATTTTTTATTATTACTATTTATTAATATTTAATACTCTATCTGTATTTGCTTTTGTTTTCTTTCCTTGTTGAAAGTGCCTTGACTGTTGAGTGATTTATAAATGTAATGCATCCGGTGTCTTATTTTGAAAATCCAACCAGGAAGCTTTTTAATATATATTTTATTATTTATGAATATTTAATACTCAATCTGTATTTGCTTTTGTTTTCTTTCCTTGTTGTTGAAAGTGCCTTAACTGTTGAGTGAATTATAAATATAACGCATCCGCTGTCTTATTTTGAAAATCCAACCAGGAAGCTTTTTAATATATATTTTATTATTTATGCATATTATGTACTCTATCTGTATTTGCTTTTGTTTTTGTTTTCTTTCCTTGTTTTTTAAAGTGCCATGACTGTTGAGTGAAATACAAATATAAGGCATCAGGTGTCTTATTTTGAAAATCCAACAAGGAAGCTTTTTGATATATATTTTATTAATTATGAATATTTAATACTCTATCTGTATATGCTTTTGTTTTCTTTCCTTGTTGTTGAAAGTGCCTTGACTGTTGAGTGAATTATAAATGTATGTTTGTTGTTCAATAAATAAAACATACAAAAGTAAACAAGTTTGATTTGGGGAACATCCGCTGTCTTATTTTGAAAAAATCTAACCAGGAAGCTTCCATCCATCCATCCATTTACTACCGCTTATTCCCTTTCGGGGTCGCGGGGGGCGCTGGCGCCTATCTCAGCTACAATCGGGCGGAAGGCGGGGTACACCTTTTAATATATTTTGTATTGTTACTATTTATTGATATTTAGTACTCTGTCTGCATTTGCTTTTGTTTTCTTTCCTTGTTGAAAGTGCCTTGACTGTTGAGTGATTTACAAATGTAATGCATCCGGTGTCTTATTTTGACAATCCAACCCGGAAAGCTTTTTAATATATATTTTATTATTTATTAATATTTAATACTCTATCTGTATCTGCTTTTGTTTTCTTTCTTTGTTGTTGAAAGTTCCTTAACTGTTGAGTGAATTATAAATATAACGCATCCGCTGTCTTATTTTGAAAATCCAACCAGGAAATCAGCCGCGGCTGGCGGACGTCGGCGGGAGTGTAGCTTCGGCCCGCCTCTCTCCGCCCGTCAACATTCGGGTGTTGTCGACTCGAAGCGCACTGCCGGAGGAAGAAAAAAAAAAAGGAAAAATAGACGGAAACGCGCACTTCTTTGCTTATAACGACCCCGGAAAAAAAAGAAAAGAAAAAAAAAGTTAAATATTAACACCAAACGTCAGCGAAAAGTGGCAGCGGGGATCGAACCACATCTGTTTGGAAGTGGAGTGTGTGTCTGATGCCGAGTCGCGCCGCCGCTGCTGCTGTTGACAACATTGTTGCTGTTTTGGTGACATTGTTGGCGTCGTGGTGACATTGTTGGCGTGGTGGTGACATTGCCGCCGAGGGACAGCTCTCCTCCAGCGCATCAAAGAAAGAAAGAAGGAAGGAAGGCAGCCAGGTAAGAACACGTTTCCTCTTCGCCCTTTATCGGCGTCTCCTATGCAAGGTTTCTGGGGCGCAAATAGCGACTTTTAACGACGCATTCAACAGGTGAGTGATGGAGACTCCGAAGACTGGGCCCCGATTCTTGCCTGCAAGGCCTCCCTCTCTGTTTGTGCATGGCACATTTTTCCTACATGCACCTTTTTTTTTCCTTTTACCTTCAGCGTCAAACTTGGTGTCATGGTGGAAAGTGGCACATATGTACTAACCCCGTTTCCATATGAGTTGGGAAATGGTGTTTGATGTAAATATAAACTGAATACAATGATTTGCAAATCCTTTTCAACCCATATTCAGTTGAATGTGGCACAAAGACAACATATTTGATGTTCAAACTCATAAATTATAAATAACTTAGAATTTCATGGCTGCAACACATGCCAAAGTAGTTGGGAAAGGGCATGTTCACCACTGTGTTACATCACCATTTCTTTTAACAACACTCAATAAACGTTTGGGAACTGAGGAAACTAATTGTTGAAGCTTAGAAAGTGGAATTCTTTCCCATTCTTGTTTTATGTAGAGCTTCAGTCGTTCAACAGTCCGGGGTCTCCGCTGTCGTATTTTACGCTTCATAATGCGCCACACATTTTCCATAGGAGACAGGTCTGGACTGTAGGCAGGCCAGGAAAGTACCCGCACTCTTTTTTTTTTACGAAGCCACGCTGTTGTAACACGTGCTGAAGATGGATTGGCATTGTCTTGCTGAAATAAGCAGGGGCGTCCATGAAAAAGATGGCAGCATATGTTGTTCCAAAACCTGTATGTACCTTTCAGCATTAATGGTGCCTTCACAGATGTGTAAGTTACCCATGCCTTGGGCACTAAGGCACCCTCATACCATCACAGATGCTTGCTTTTCAACTTTGCGTCGATAACAGTCTGGATGGTTCGCTTCCCCTTTGGTCCGGATGACACGATGTCGAATATTTCCAAAAACAATTTGAAATGTGGACTCCTCAGACCACAGAACACTTTTCCACTTTGCAACAGTCTATCTTTAATTATCTCGGGCCCAGAGGAGCCTGCGGCTTTTCTGGATGTTGTTGATAAATGGCTTTCGCTTTGCATTTTAGAGCTTTAACTTGCACATACAGATGTAGCGACCAACTGTATTTAGTGACAGTGTTTTTCTGAAGTGTTCCTGAGCCCATGTGGTGATATCCTTTAGAGATGGATATCGGTTTTTGATACAGTGCCGTCTGAGGGATCGAAGGTCATGGTCATTCAATGTTGGTTTCTGGCCATGCCGCTTACGTGGAGTGATTTCTCCAGATTCTCTGAACCTTTTGATGATATTATGGACCGTAGATGTTGAAATCCCTAAATTTCTTGCAATTGCACTTTGAGAAACGTTGTTCTTAAACTGTTTGACTATTTGCTCTTGCAGTTGTGGACAAAGGGGTGTACCTCGCCCCATCCTTTCTTGTGAAAGACTGAACAAATTTTTCTAAGCTGTTTTTATACCCAATCATGGCACCCACCTGTTCCCAATTAGCCTGCACACCTGTGGGATGTTCCAAATAAGTTTTTGATGAGCATTCCTCAACTTTATCAGTATTTATTGCCACCTTTCCCAACTTCTTTGTCACGTGTTGCTGGCATCAAATTCTAAATTATCCGTTTGAACATCAAATATGTTGTCTTTGTAGCATATTCAACTGAATATGGGTTGAAAAGGATTTGCAAATCATTGTATTCCGTTTATATTTACATCTAACACAATTTCCCAACTCATATGGAAACAGGGTTTGTAGAGGCATTTAGACCTGACTAGGATCAGTACCCCATAGGGCAGTGTTTTTCAACCTTTCGAGGCACACCACCAGCGGAAAACATTAAAAAATGCAAATTCGGCAGCCGATATTGACAGTAAAAAGTCGTTCCAAACCATAACCAAGCATGCATCACCGTAGCTCTTGTCTCAAAGTAGGTGTACGGTCACGTGGGGCCGGGCTTTTTTTTTTAATATCGCAATATTTTTAGGCCACGTCACGATGCACGATATATATCTCCATATTTTGCTTTATGGAAATGGTTGCTTCGGTGTTTTGTTGGTGTGGCACCGAACGGAGATGTTGACATGCGGAGTTTCAAGCACTCTTCATCCTCTTTCAGGTGACTTTTCAACTGATGCTACCTATTAGCAGTAATGCTACTTTTTGTAGCGACGCTTTTGCCCCACACTTGACAATTTACGGTTGTCTGTTGGACATAGGGCTGGGCGATATTGCCTTTTTTTAATACCGTGATATTTAATATATTTCTCGGTATTTTGCCTTAGCCTTGAATGAACACTTGATCCATATAATCACAGCAGAATGATGATTCTATGTGTCTACAATAAAACATTCTTGTCCGTATCGCATTAATATATGCTCATTTTAAACTTTCATGCAGAGAGGGAAATCACAACCAAAAGTGTATTTATTAAACAGTTATTAAGCAGTGGTACAAACATTCATGTCATTTCCAAAACAGAAAGTGCAAGATTGTCAGAGACATTTTAAAACAAGCTATTAGTGCACTTTTGTGCATGATGTCACTAAGATGACCTATCAAAATAAAACTAAATTAAAGTGCCCATTTTGTACATAACGCCACTACAATATTTTAAAACAAATAAAGTGCACTTTTGTGCATGAAGTCACTAAAATGACATATCAAAATAAAACTAAATTAAAGTGCCCATTTTGTACAGAACGCCACTACAATATTTGAAAACAAACAAAGTGCACTTTTGTGCATGATGTCACTAAGATGACGTATCAAAATAAAACTAAATCAAAGTGCCCATTTTGTTCAGAACGCCACTACAATATTTGAAAAAAAAAATAAAGTGCACTTTTGTGCATGATGTCACTAAGATGACATATCAAAATAAAACTAAATTAAAGTGCACTTTTTGTTCAGAACGCCACTACAATATTTGAAATCAAATAAAGTGCACTTTTGTGCATGATGTCACTAAGATGACATATCAAAATAAAACTAAATTAAAGTGCCCATTTTGTACAGAACGCCACTACAATATTTGAAAACAAATAAGGTGCACTTTTGTGCATGATGTCACTAAGATGACATATCAAAATAAAACTAAATTAAAGTGCCCATTTTGTACAGAACGCCACTACAATATTTGAAAACAAATAAAGTGCACTTTTGTGCATGATGTCACACAATTTATGTCAATAATTGTCAACAAAAATGAGCTGCATAATAGGAAATCGAATAGTGTATGTCCTTCTCTATGTGGTAGGTTCCTGCGGACGTTATCTCCGTCTGTTGTAGACTATTTTTTTCATACGGAGTTGATGTGGAAATTGTTACGCCTGTGTGGCATGGTGGTACCGGGTTCGATTCCCTCGAGGATGCGTCAAAATTGAACACAGCAAAGGTAAGTTTGAAAAGATTTATTCTACAAAAAGGATCTAAGAAACAAAACACTGGAGCTAACAACAGGAAACCAAAATCGCTAGTATGAGAACTAGGTGATACAAAATGCAAACTAAACCGACCCGTGGGCACAAAAGAGAAAACAAAACATTCCGCATGAGAACTGGAATGAACACTGGCTAGCGGGAAAAGCTTAGCGAGAATATACACACATGAAAGTATTGCAGGCGTAACTCGTTGCGTGAAAAGCAAATGATCAAAAATCCAGACGTACAGTTGCGTGAGCGCAAACTATGAACCCAGAAAGAATAATGAAAAGGGGCGGGCTTAAATAGGGAAGTGATCAAAAGTGACAGGTGTGCAGAAACCGTGATTAGCAGGTGGGATCAATGAGCAACCATGGTGACTGACTAAACAGGAAGTAAGAGGGTATATAAAGTATAAACAATAATATGTGGTGATCCAAGTAGCGGATCGCAACAGAAATGGTTGCCTCTGCATTTTGTTGGTTTGGCACCGAACGGAGATGTTGACATGCGGAGTTTCAAGAACTCTTCATTCTCTAGCAGGTGACTTTTCAAACGACGCTACAAATTAGCACTGCTGCTACTTTTTGTAGCAAGGCTTTTGCCGCATAATTGTTCAACATATTCCCGCTTGGAGTCAAACCACCGCCAGACGATGGACCCCCTGCTGTTTGTCTTGGGAATGAATTCTTCCTTCATTTGTGACCAGATTCGCACCTTCTCTCTCTCGTATTACCACTCGCAACGCAGCGTTAGCATCACAGCTAATGTTACCCATGTAGCTAGCTGTCTGCTCGGGGAGGGCGTGGGACGTTGCACGTATGTAAGAAGATGCGCTTGTTTATTTTTCTGTGAGAAATAGAGACAAGAAAGAGTGGGAAAAGCTTGCAGTGTAATGCCCGCAGAACCCAACATTGATTAATCGTTGTCAAAAAGCATGTTGTTTCAACGTTGTGTTTGTGTTGTAGAATGTTGGTTGGGAAATTACCAAATTTCGACGGTAAAATCAACATGAGAACCCAACATTGATTAATTGTTGTCAAAAAGCATGTTGTTTCAACGTTGTGTTTGTGTTGTAGAATATTGGTCGGGAAATTACCAAATTTCAACGGTAAAATCAACATGAGAACCCAACATTGATTAATCGTTGTCAAAAAGCATGTTGTTTCAATGTTGTATTGGTTTTGTAGAATTTTGGTCGGGAAATGACAACATTTCAACGGTAAAATCAACGTCGGAATCCAACATTGATTAATCGTTGTCAAAAAGCATGTTGTTTCAACGTTGTTTGTGTTGTAGAATATTGGTCGGGAAATTACCAAATTTTGACGGTAAAATCAACATCAGAACCCAACATTGATTAATCGTTGTCAAAAAGCATGTTGTTTCAATGTTGTATTGGTTTTGTAGAATTTTGGTCGGGAAATGACCACATTTCAACGGGAAAATCAACGTCACAACCTGACATTGAATACACGTCGTCAAACAGCATGTTGTTTCAATGTTGTATTGGTTTTGTAGAATTGTGGTCGGGAAATGACCACATTTCAACGGTAAAATAAACGTCACAACCTGACATTGAATACACGTTATCAAACAGCATGTTGTTTTAATGTTGTATTTGTGTTGTTGAATATTGGTTGGGAAAAAAACTAATTTCAATGGTGAAATCAACGTCAGAATCCAACATTGATTAATCGTTGTCAAAAAGCATGTTGTTTCAACGTTGTGTTTGTGTTGTAGAATTTTGGTCGGGAAATTACCACATTTCAACGGTAAAATCAACGTCACAACCTGACATTAAATACACGTCATCAAACAGCATGTTGTTTTAATGTTGTATTTGTGTTGTTGAATATTGGTTGGGAAAAAAACTAATTTTAATGTTGAAATCAACGTCAGAATCCAACATTGATTATTCGTGGTCAAAAAGCATGTTGTTTCAACGTTGTTTGTGTTGTAGAATATTGGTCGGGAAATTACCAAATTTCAACGGTAAAATCAACATCAGAACCCAACAATGATTAATCGTTGTCAAAAAGCATGTTGTTTCAACGTTGTGTTTGTGTTGTAGAATATTGGTCGGGAAATTACCAAATTTCGACGGTAAAATCAACATGAGAACCCAACATTGATTAATCGTTGTCAAAAAGCATGTTGTTTCAATGTTGTATTGGTTTTGTAGAATATTGGTCGGGAAATTACCAAATTTTGACGGTAAAATCAACATCAGAACCCAACATTGATTAATCGTTGTCAAAAAGCATGTTGTTTCAACGTTGTTTGTGTTGTAGACTATTGGTCGGGAAATTACCAAATTTCGACGGTAAAATCAACATCAGAACCCAACATTGATTAATCGTTGTCAAAAAGCATGTTGTTTCAACATTGTATTTGTGTTGTAGAATATTGGTCGGGAAATTACCAAATTTCGACGGTAAAATCAACATGAGAACCCAACATTGATTAATCGTTGTCAAAAAGCATGTTGTTTCAATGTTGTATTGATTTTGTAGAATTTTGGTCGGGAAATTACCACATTTCAACGGTAGAATCAACGTCACAACCTGACATTGAATACACGTCATCAAACAGCATGTTGTTTTAATGTTGTATTTGTGTTGTTGAATATTGGTTGGGAAAAAAACTAATTTCAATGGTGAAATCAACGTCAGAATCCAACATTGATTATTCGTTGTCAAAAAGCATGTTGTTTCAACGTTGTGTTTGTTTTGTAGAATATTGGTCGGGAAATTACTAAATTTTGACGGTAAAATCAACATCAGAACCCAACTTTGATTAATCGTTGTCAAAAAGCATGTTGTTTCAATGTTGTATTGGTTTTGTAGAATTTTGGTCGGGAAATGACCACATTTCAACAGTAAAATCAACGTCACAACCTGACAGTGAATACACGTCGTCAAACAGCATGTTATTTCAATGTTGTATTTGTGATGTAGAATATTGGTTGGGAAAAAAAATAATTTCAATGGTGAAATCAACGTCAGAATCCAACATTGATTAATCGTCGTCAAAAAGCATGTTGTTTCAACGTTGTGTTTGTGTTGTAGAATATTGGTCGGGAAATTACCAAATTTCGACGGTAAAATCAACATCAGAACCCAACATTGATTAATCGTTGTCAAAAAGCATGTTGTTTCAATGTTGTATTGGTTTTGTAGAATTTTGGTCGGGAAATGACCACATTTCAACAGTAAAATCAACGTCACAACCTGACAGTGAATACACGTCGTCAAACAGCATGTTATTTCAATGTTGTATTTGTGATGTAGAATATTGGTTGGAAAAAAAAATAATTTCAATGGTGAAATCAACGTCAGAATCCAACATTGATTAATCGTCGTCAAAAAGCATGTTGTTTCAACGTTGTGTTTGTGTTGTAGAATATTGGTCGGGAAATTACCAAATTTCGACGGTAAAATCAACATCAGAACCCAACATTGATTAATCGTTGTCAAAAAGCATGTTGTTTCAATGTTGTATTGGTTTTATAGAATTTTGGTCGGGAAATGACCAAATTTCAACGGTAAAATCAATGTCACAACCTGACATTGAATACACGTCATCAAACAGCATGTTGTTTTAATGTTGTGTTTGTGTTGTAGAATATTGGTCGGGAAATTACCAAATTTCGACGGTAAAATCAACATCAGAACCCAACATTGATTAATCGTTGTCAAAAAGCATGTTGTTTCAACGTTGTGTTTGTGTTGTAGAATATTGGTCAGGAAATTGCCAAATTTCGACGGTAAAATCAACATCGTAACCCAACATTGATTAATCGTTGTCAAAAAGAATGTTGTTTCAATGTTGTATTGGTTTTGTAGAATTTTGGTCGGGAAATGACCACATTTCAACGGTAAAATCAACGTCACAACCAGACAGTGAATACACGTCGTCAAACAGCATGTTGTTTTAATGTTGTATTTGTGTTGTTGAATATTGGTTGGGAAAAAAACTAATTTCAATGGTGAAATCAACGTCAGAATCCAACATTGATTATTCGTTGTCAAAAAGCATGTTGTTTCAACGTTGTGTTTGTGTTGTAGACTATTGGTCGGAAAATTACCAAATTTCGACGGTAAAATCAACATCAGAACCCAACATTGATTAATCGTTGTCAAAAAGCATGTTGTTTCAATGTTGTATTGGTTTTGTTGAATTTTGGTCGGGAAATTACCACATTTCAACGGTAAAATCAACGTCACAACCTGACATTGAATACAGGTCATCAAACAGCATGTTGTTTCAACGTTGTGTTTGTGTTGTAGAATATTGGTCGGGAAATTACCAAATTTTGACGGTAAAATCAACATGAGAACCCAACTTTGATTATCCGTTGTCAAAAAGCATGTTGTTTCAACGTTGTGTTTGTGTTATAGAATATTGGTTAGGAAATTACCCAATTTCGACGGTAAAATCAACATCAGAACCCAACAATGATTAATCATTGTCAAAAAGCATGTTATTTCAATGTTGTATTTGTGTTGTAGTATGTTGGTCGGGAAATTACCACATTTCAACGGTAAAATTAACGTCACAACCTGACATTGAATACACGTCATCAAACAGCATGTTGTTTTAATGTTGTATTTGTGTTGTTGAATATTGGTTGGGAAAAAAACTAATTTCAATGGTGAAATCAACGTCAGAATCCAACATTGATTAATCGTTGTCAAAAAGCATGTTGTTTCAACGTTGTGTTTGTGTTGTAGAATATCGGTTGGGAAATGAGCAAAATTCAATGTTAAATCAATGTCAGAACCCAACATTGATTAAATGTTGTCAAAAAGCATGTTGTTTCAACGTTGTGTTTGAGTTGCTCTACGTCAGGACCTACCGTATTTCCTTGAATTGCCGCCGGGGCGCTAATTAATTTAAAACCCCTTCTCACTCCGGCGTTTACCAAAGGCATGCGGTACATTTAGGCCTGCGCTTATAAATTTGTGTGTGATGTAAGGATACCATTATGAAAAGCACATTTCATAAAAAAAAATGTTATTATGGTCTTACCTTTACTTATAAATGAAGTCCATGCGCAGCTCCTTCTGATCAAAAGCATGGATAACTTGTTTATAGAAGTCTTCCTTATCTTTCTTCAGTTTTAAAAGTCTCTCTGTCTCGATGGAGATCTTCTTTTTTTACCTCCTGCTTCTAATGAAAGTCTAGTTTAGAAAACTGTTTTATTTTAGATATGTAATCCTCCATGTTAAAAGTGCAAGCGAGAGGAAAAAATAAACAATCGCTGCTCACTCTTGCTGCTTGTTGTCACTTCTTCTGCAGCCGAGTA
>NC_084624.1:12182484-12184984 GCF_033978795.1 Nerophis ophidion | reverse complement strand
TGGGAATATTGTGGTAAAATTCAGAATTTTTTTATGACAAATGTCACCATTTTGCATTAAAAAGTATCAATTAAACTTAAAAAAGTAATAATTTGACGAGAAAATATTGCATTATTAGAGAAACAGAAAGAATATGAGAAATGTTTCCAAATTTTATGAGAAAAAGTCGACACATTGTGAGAAAAATTTTATTTTTGTAATTTTTTTGTTTGTAATTGGTTTTTAATCTTCGTTATTTACGTCAAGTCAAAGTTACATAATTATTAGGTTTTTTTTAGATATATTTTGGCCCATGAGGGCGCATTTCAATTTCTAACACATACTTGTTATTTCATATGTTGACCAAATGGAGAGCACTTTTAAAACCGACACAGTCAATGTGAAAAATCCATCCTTTTTGGGACCACCCTCATTTTGATAGGGGTGCAAATGAGACATTCTCTATTAGATGCAATGGTTTTTCCGTATTGGGAACATGATTTCGGTCCTAACTTGTTCGCCGGTCCTCATATTGTTGGTACTTTTCCCTGTTGAAGTCTCAAGAAGGTTAGAAATACCAAAACACACACACACACACACACACACACACACACACACACACACACACACACACACACACACACACAATCTTGTATTTCATACCTTCTTGAGACCTCCAAAAAAAGGGCTATTTACTACATTATTAAATGTATAAAAAAGCTTGTTGTGAAAAATTAGTTACAATTTCACAAGAAAAACTTAGAATTTTGGCAGTCTTATAATAAAAGTCGTAATTTTACTCAACACCAGTCCAAATTTTACAAGAAAAACTGAACATTTGTGCAATGTTATGACAAAAGTTGGAATTGTACTCAATGACAG
This sequence comes from Nerophis ophidion, assembly GCF_033978795.1. Classification (NCBI taxonomy): domain Eukaryota; kingdom Metazoa; phylum Chordata; class Actinopteri; order Syngnathiformes; family Syngnathidae; genus Nerophis; species Nerophis ophidion. The sequence goes on along the minus strand of NC_084624.1, from coordinate 12,184,123 downwards.
TCGCAATTTTACAAGAAGATCTTATCAGTTTGGCAATTTTATGAAGAGAGTCGTAATTTTACTCGACAAAAGTCACAATTTATAAGAAAATTTGAACATTTTAGCAATATTATTATAATGATTATCTGAATTTTACCTGGCAAAATTATAGCAAAAGTCATAAATGTCACTACTTTACAAGAACAAAAACATTGGGAACATTGTGGTAAAATTCAGAATTTTTTTATGACAAATGTCACCATTTTGCATTAAAAAGTATTAATTTAACTTAAAAAAGTAATAATTTTACGAGAAAACATTGCATTATTAGAGAAACAGAAAGAATATGAGAAATCTTTCCAAATTTTATGAGAAAAAGTCGACACATTGTGAGAAAAATAATATTTTTGTAAGTTTTTTTGTTTGTAAATGGTTTTTAATCTTCGTTATTTACGTCAAGTCAAAGTTACATAATTATTAGTTTTTTTTTAGATATATTTTGGCCCATGGGGGCGCATTTCAATTTCTAACACACACTTGTTATTTCATATGTTGACCAAATGGAGAGCACTTTTAAAACTGACACAGTCAATGTGAAAAATCCGTCCTTTTTGGGACCACCCTCATTTTGATAGGGGTGCAAATGAGACATTCTCTATTAGATGCAATGGTTTTTCCGTATTGGGAACATAATTTCGGTCCTAACTTGTTCGCCGGTCCTCATATTGTTGGTACTTTCCCCGGTTGAAGTCTCAAGAAGGTCTGAACTACAAACACACACACGAGAGGAAGTAGCTGAGAGTACAATGGAGGGACGTAAAGAGGCAAATATAAACACGGGGTAAGCAGGAACATGCTGTGTCATTTGAGTTGCGCTGCAAATGAACGGCCCTCTTGTTCGATGCCATCAGGTCTGCTGGTCATGAGGCTGCCTGCTGTGGTGCCTTTGAACAAAACACCAGTCTGTATTTAGAAGACCATATTCATTATGCCCCTGGTTTTGAACAACAACGTCTTGTTGCCCCCTGGATTGTATCGTGGAGGTAGAAGAGCGGCCTTTGACCTGAAATACCACTTTCCACCCTCATCATCTCTCCGCGAGCCGGGTCGGGGTGGCTTGCGTTGGAAGGGTCTGAGAGTGATGTGGGATGCATGTCAATTGATTATCCGGCTGGTTGAGATGGCAACAGCTACTCGCTCGCTGAAAGGATTAGTTCTCAAAAGAAAAGTGGTTCGGGAAGTCCCCTGACCATCCATTAGATCTCCGTCTTCTCGTCCCCGTCCGAGCGTAGCTGGCTTGACAATGGCCGAACTGTTTTGGGGGGGGGGGGTCACGTGGGAAGTGGCCGGCACAGCTGTGACCAATGCTTGAATACGTTCCTGGCTCACAGGCGCGGCTGAAAGTAGTTGGCGTTGCGTTTCCTCTCGCTCAGAATGCTGCCCGACCCGATTGGCAGCTCTGTCTTTGACAGTCAGGCATGAAGAGCGACACTTGGAGCAGGTCGGCCATTCTAACCTGTCACCTCCGTCGCCAAAGAAGAAGCCATTAACGTTTTGAGACGGATTTGTTTTGTTTACCAATGCATGCGTCTCTAGTATTCAGACAAACGTCTCACTTTTTTTTGTATTGCAAACCTTAACTTTTTTGTGTTGCATCACT
>NC_084624.1:12152484-12177484 GCF_033978795.1 Nerophis ophidion | reverse complement strand
ATATAGCGACATTAGCTCGGATTCAGATTCGGATTTCAGCGGCTTAAAGGGGAACATTATCACCAGACCTATGCAAGCGTCAATATATACCTTGATGGTGCAGAAAAAAGACCATGTATTTTTTTAACCGATTTCCGAACTCTAAATGGGTGAATTTTGGCGAATTAAACGCCTTTCTGTTTATCGCGCTGGAGGCAATGACGTCAGAATGTGACGTCTCCGAGGTAATACACCCGCCATTTTCATTTTCAACACATTACAAACACCTGGTCTCAGCTCTGTTATTTTCCGTTTTTTTGACTATTTTTTGGAACCTTGGAGACATCATGCCTCGTCGGTGTGTTATCGGAGGGTGTAACAACACTAACAGGGAGGGATTCAAGTTGCACCACTGGCACAAAGATGCCAAAGTGTCTGCCGCCAGACCCCCATTGAATGTGCCAGAGTGTCTTCACATTTTACCGGCGATGCTAAAGCAGACATGGCATAGAGATGTATGGATAACCTGCAAATGCATTTGCAACGATAGTCAACGAAATCACAAAGGTGAGTTTTGTTGATGTTGACTGCCAGCTAATCGATGCTAACATGCTACGCTAATCAATGCTAACATGCTATTTACCGGCGGTGCTAAAGCAGACATGGCACAGAGATGTATGGATAACCTGCAGATGCATTTGCAACTATATTACGTTTCCTCCCACCCACATTTAATGCGAAAAAAACACTTACCAATCGACGGATTTAAGTTGTTCCCGTGTCAAAAGATGCGAAAGTCCTGATCGTTTGGTCCGCACATTTTACCGGCGATGCTAACGCAGCTATTTGGCCATGCTATGGCTATGAATAGCGTCAATAGCTATTCGCTCAATAGCTTCAATTTCTTCTTCAGTGGTTTAAGCGATTCAACATATTACGCATGTATTGAAACGGATGGTTGGAGTATGACAGTATTGAAGAAGAAACTGAAGCTATTGAGCGAATAGCTATTAACGCTATTCATAGCCATAGCATGGCCGAATAGCTGCGTTAGCATCGCCGGTAAAATGTGCGGACCAAACGATCAAGACTTTCGCATCTTGTGACACTGGAGCAACTTAAATCCGTCGATTGGTAAGTGTTTTTTTCGCATTAAATGTGGGTGGAAGTAAACGTAATATAGTTGCAAATGCATCTGCAGGTTATCCATACATATCTGTGCCATGTCTGCTTTAGCACCGCCGGTAAATAGCATGTTAGCATCGATTAGCATAGCATGTTAGCATCGATTAGCTGGCAGTCAACATCAACAAAACTCACCTTTGTGATTTCTGTGACCTTTATCGTTACAAATGCATCTGCAGGTTATCCATACATCTCTGTGCCATGTCTGTTTTAGCATCGCCGGTAAATAGCATGTTACCGTCGATTAGCGTAGCATGTTAGCATCGATTAGCTGGCAGTCACGCCGCGACCAACTATGTCTGATTAGCACATAAGTCAACATCAACAAAACTCACCTTTGTGATTTCGTTGACTTTATCGTTGCAAATGCATCTGCAGGTTATCCATACATCTCTGTGCCATGTCTGCCTTAGCATCACCGGTCAAATGTGGAGACACTCTGGCACATTCAATGGGGGTCTGGCGGGAGAGACTTTCGCATCTTCGGTGCTACTTGAATCCCTCCCTGTTAGTGTTGTTACACCCTCCGACAACACACCGATGAGGCATGATGTCTCCAAGGTTCCAAAAAATAGTTGAAAAAACGGAAAATAACAAAGCTGAGTCCCGGTGTTTGTAATGTGTTGAAAATGAAAATGGTGGGTGTGTTACCTCGGTGACGTCACATTCTGACGTCATCGCTACGAGACTGATAAACAGAAAGGCGTTTAATTCGCCAAAATTCACCCATTTAGAGTTCAGAAATCGGTAAAAAAAATAGATGGTCTTTTTTCTGCACCATCAAGGTATATATTGACGCTTACATAGGTCTGGTGATAATGTTCCCCTTTAAACCGCATTGTGCGATGTGGATCAGGCCAAATTTACGGAAACAAATATGTCTGGGGGCCGGTATGTCTGTTTTTAGGAACACTAATACAAAATCTCACAGTAATGTCTGATTGATTGCTAAAAACATTATGACAGACTGCCTTAAAAAACGGAATGGAATTTTACATGAAAATCAAGGGATTTACAATAGAACCCCGTATCCATATGAGTAGGGAAATTGTGTTAGATGTAAATATAAACAGAATACAATGATTTGCAAATCCTTTTCAACCCAAATTCAATTGAATGCACTACAAAGACAACATATTTGATGTTCAAACTCAAGCTTTATTTTTTATTTTTTTGCAAATAATAATTCACTTGGAATTTCATGGCTGCAACACGTGCCAAAGTAGTTGGGAAATGGCATGTTCACCACTGTGTCCATCCATCCATCTATCTTCTTCCGCTTATCTGAGGTCGGGTCGCGGGGGCAGCACCCTAAGCTTGGAAGCCCAGACTTCCCTCTCCCCAGCAACTTCGTCTAGCTCAGGGGTCGGGGACCTTTTTGGCTGAGAGAGCCAAAAATCCGAATATTTTAAAATGTATTTCCGTGAGAGCCATATAATTTTTTTTTTCAACACTGAACACACCTAAACGCGTGCATTTTTAAGTAAGACCAACATTACTAGAGTATAATAGGTCTCTTATTCTTTGTAATAACATTGATATTCTGAAGCTAACTGTGGAGGGGGCGTGGCCTGCGGGCCTGCAGTGAAGCGGGGTGTGCCAGGACCGGCCTCGAAATCAGCAACAGGTGCATAGACAACCCACCTGGGCCTTTTTATCTAATCACCTGTCTCTCTGTTATAAGCAACAGCCAGGAGGAGAGACAGGGTTGGAGCTGGAGCCAGAGTGCGAGCGAGAACGAAAGAGAAAAATACAATTGCTGGAAAGCAACTGAGAGACTTATTGAAAAATAAAAAAATATCGTAACCCTGAAACAGGCTTTTATGTCGGTGCTTGGTGGTCTGAAGAACCCCCAGGAGGGCAAGCCCTAAAAAAAATTATAATAAATAAAGTGCGGTAGAAAAAGGATGGATGGATTCAAATGCATGAGCATGTTTAATATTTTGAACGTTATTTTTAACACTTTGATTACAAGTGGAATTAGTCATTACTTATCGTGTTAAGCAGTGTTACCTCAGATTTATCCGAGAGCCAGATTCAGTCATCAAAAGAGCCACATCTGGCTCGCGAGCCATAGGTTCCCTAACCCTGGTCTAGCTCTTCCCGGGGGATCCCAAGGTGTTCCCAGGCCAGCCAGGAGACATAGTCTTCCCCGTGGCCTCCTACCGGTTGGACGTGCGCTAAACACCTCCCTAGGGAGGCGTTCGGGTGGCATCCTGACCAGATGCCCGAACCACCTCTTCTGGCTCCTCTCCATATGGAGGAGCAGCGGCTTTACTTTGAGTTCCTCCCGGATGACAGAGGTTCTCACCCTATCTCTAAGGGAGAGCCCCGCCACCCTGCGGAGGAAACTCATTTCGGCCGCTTGTACCCGTGATCTTATCCTTTCGGTCATAACCCACAGCTCATGATCATAGGTGAGGATGGGAACGTAGATCGACCGGTAAATTGAGAGCTTTGCCTTCCAGCTCAGCTCCTTCTCCACCACAACGGATCGGTAAAACGTACGCATTACTGAAGACGCCGCACCGATCCGCCTGTCGACCTCACGATCCACTCTTCCCTCACTCGTGAACAAGACTCCTAGGTACTTGAACTCCTCCACTTGGGGCAGGGTCTCTTCCCCAACCCGGAGATGGCACTCCACCCTTTTCCGGGAGAGAACCATGGACTCAGACTTGGGACTTACTTGGGAAAGGGCATGTTCACCACTGTGTTACATCACCTTCTCTTTTAACAACACTCAATAAACGTTTGGGAACTGAGGAAACTAATTGTTGGAGCTTTGAAAGTGGAATTCTTTCCCATTCTTGTTTAATGTAGAGCTTCAGTCGTTCAACAGTCCGGGGTCTCCGCCGTCGTATTTTACGCTTCATAATGCACCACACATTTTCCATGGGAGACAGGTCTGGACTACAGGCGGGCCAGGAAAGTACCCGGACTCTTTTTTTTTTTTTTTACAAAGCCATGCTGTTGTAACACGTGCTGAATGTGGCTGAAATAAGACGGCGCTTAGATTTCAGCATATGTTGTTCCAAAACCTGTATGTACCTTTCAGCATTAATGGTGCCTTTACAGATGTGTAAGTTACCCATGCCTTGGGCACTAATGCACCCCCATACCATCACAGATGCTGGCTTTTGAACTTTGTGTCGATAACAGTCTGGATGGTTCGCTTCCCCTCTGTCAAATATTTCCAAAAACAATTCGAAATGTGGACTCGTCAGACCACAGAACACTTATCCACTTTGCATCAGTCCATCTTAGATGATCTCGGGCCCAGAGAAGCCGGCGGCGTTTCTGGATGTTGTTGATAAATGGCTTTCACTTTGCATAGTAGAGCTTTAAATTGCACTTACAAATGTAGCGACGAACTGTATTTAGTGACAGTGGTTTTCTGAAGTGTTCCTGAGCCAATGTGGTGATATCCTTTAGAGATTGATGTCGGTTTTTTATACAGTGCCGTCTGAGGGATCGAAAGTCACGGTCATTCAATGTTGGTTTCCGGCCATGCCGCTTACGTGGAGTGATTTCTCCAGATTCTCTGAACCTTTTGATATTATGGACCGTAGATGTTGAAATCCCTAAATTTCTTGCAATTGCACTTTGAGAAACGTTGTTCTTAAACTGTTTGACTATTTGCTCACGCAGTTGTGGACAAAGGGGTGTACCTCGCCCCATCCTTTCTTGTGAAAGACTGAGAATTTTTTGAGAAGCTGTTTTTATACCCAATCATGGCACCCACCTGTTCCCAATTAGCCCGCACACCTGTGGGATGTTCCAAATAAGTTTTTGATGAGCATTCCTCAACTTTATCAGTATTTATTGCCACCTTTCCCAACTTCTTTGTCACGTGTTGCTGGAATCAAATTCTAAAGTTAATGATTATTTGCACACAAAAAAAAAATGTTTATTTTTGTGGCATATTCAACTGAATATGGGTTGAAAAGGATTTACAAATCATTGTATTCTGTTTATATTTACATCTAACACAATTTCCCAACTCATATGGAAACGGGGTTTGTATATCATGCAAAAGCGCAGATTCCAAGCATTGAAATACTTTATATAGTTCAAGACTGACGGCCGTTTGAAAAAAATCACTGCACATCATACTGGAAGCTACACTTTCCATTTTAAAGATCTAAAAGAATTATTTGGGAATGTCCGGCGGGCCAGATGTCGCCCCCGGGCCTTAATTTGCCCGGGTCTGATGTGGATGAAACTTCTACACGGGACATGATGTGTTTGCAGCACTCACGCCTTAATCCGATTGACGTGAACCTCAGATTTGTAGATTGAGCTGGCCAGACAGGAAGTGTTACCGTAGCAACACTCTCAAATGGGTAAGAAACAAACCAGGCTTGTTTTCACAGCACATTTGCTTGATAGAGGAGTTAATTACCGGAAGGTTTGAAAAGACACAATCCCCTAGGATACATAGTATATCAATAAATGATGGACTGCACCTGTTTGTTCCAGCTATATGACACAGTTCATGTAAACCACAAGCGTCAAACTTAAGGTCCGGGGGCCAAATCTGGCCCGCTACCTTATTTAATGTGGCCCGCGAAAGCCTGGAAATAATATGCGTTAATAGAATGCTTCATCTTTTCTTACTAAATATATTTGTTCTTTCACTTTTGACAATAAAAATCATCTACTGCATGTAGTGCCTTTTTTTTAATATCTCGATATTTTTCGGCCATGTCACGATACACGATGTATATCATATCACGATATATACATCAGTGTTGTAGCTACCGTATTTCCTTGAATTGCCGCCGGGGCGATAATTAATTTAAAACCTCTTCTCATCCAGGCGTTTACCAAAGGCATGCGGTAAATTTATGTGAATTATATTTATATAGCGCTTTTCTCAAGTGACTCAAAGCGCTTTACATAGTGAAACCCAATATCTAAGTTACATTTAAACCAGTGTGGGTGGCAAAGGGAGCAGGTGGGTAAAGTGTCTTGCCCAAGGACACAGCGGCAGTGACTAGGATGTCGGAAGCGGGAATCGAACCTGCAACCCTCAAGTTGCTGGCACGGCCACTCTACCAACCGAGCTATGCCGCCCCATAGGAAGGAAGGCAGACTTCTATAAACAAGTTATCAATGCTTTGGATCAGAAGGAGCTGCGCATGGACTGCGTCGGTTGAGGTGGGCGGCGTTGGGGGCGCGTGTATAACATAGCCAAGAGTCATGGATGCATGGCATTCTGGGTAATTATGTTGCATTTATAATGTGTTACAGAGCCGATGTTCTGCAGAAATATGTTTGTTATTCTTGTTTGGTGTGGGTTCACAGTGTGGCGCATATTAGTAAGAGTGTTAAAGTTGTTTATATCACAACCTTCAGTGTAACCGGTATGGCTACGAGGAGCACCGAAATGCATGCGTCCGGCCCGCACGCAGATAGCATGGTGTAAAGTCGGGCGCGATGACATGTTGTAGAGTAGTGGTCCCCAACCGTTGCCGGGGCGCAGAATAATTTTTTATTAATTTTATTTCTATTTAAAAAAAATTTTTTACTGCCGCCTTTGGTAAGCGCAGGGGTGAGAAGAGGTTTCAAAATTATTAGCGCCTGCTTACTTTTACCGCATGCCTTGAATACGCGCAGGAGTGAGAAGAGGTTTTAAATTAGTTAGTGCCCTAGCGGCTATTCAAGGAAATACGGTAAGTCAATTGAGCAAAAGTGTATTTATTAAACAGTTATTAAGCAGTGGCACAAACATTCATGTCATTTCCAAAACAGAAAGTGCAAGATTGTCAGAGACATTTTAAAACAAGCTATTAGTGCACTTTTGTGCATGATGTCACTAAGATGACATATCAAAACAACACTAATTTAAAGTGCACTTTTTGGACAGAACGCCACTACAATAGTTTAAAACAAATAAAGTGCACTTTTGTGCATGATGTCACACAAGATATTTCAATAAGTGTCAAATAAAAATGGGTTGCATTATGGGAAATCAAATAGTGTATGTCCTTCAATATGTGGTAGGTTCCCGCGGACATTATCTCCTTCTGTTGTTGACTATTTTTTTCATACTGTGTTGATGTGGAAATGGTTGCCTCGGCATTTTGTTGGTGTGGCACCGAACGGAGATATTGACATGCAGAGTTTCAAGCACTCTTCATTCTCTAGCACAGACCTGGGCAAATTAAGGCCCGGGGGCCACATGCAGCCCGTTAAACGTTTCACTCTGGCCCGCTGGACATTCCCAAATTACTTTTTTTTTTTTAGATATTTAAGGTTTGAAAGTGTAGTTTCCAGTATGATGTGCAGTCATGTTTTCTAATGACCGTAAGTCTTGAACTATACAAAGTATTCCAATGGTTGGAATCTGCGCTTTTGGATGATATACCAGTTATCCAATCCAATCCACTTTGTTTATATAGCACATTTAAACAACAATAACGTTTCCAAAGTGCTGCACAGCCATGTTAAAAACAATTGTAAAAAGAATAATATTAAAACAAAATAAAATAAAAAAATATATATATATATACATACATATTATGCTCAACCAATGACTGAATAAAAACAAAAAGTAAATAAATATAAAACCAAAAAAAAACAATATAAAAACAAATATGATTAAAAACTATTTTAAAGGGTAAAATCAATTAAAACAGTAAAATAGAAATCAAAGTGTATAAAAAACACAGAGGACAACAGAGAACAGTTACTATGGTCATCTATGTCACAGCAGCTCAGACGAGGCACCAAGCAGTGGTTTCATCCGACCACATGACATTCTCCCAATCCTCTGCTGTATCATCCATGTATCCATTTTGGTATAAACTCAACTCGTGGTGTTTGGAGGAAGAAGAATACTGAGTTGCATCCCAAGAACACCATACCTACTGTGGAGCATGGGGGTGGAAACATCATGCTTTGGGGCTGTTTTTCTGCTAAGGGGACAGGACGATTGATCCGTGTTAAGGAAAGAATGAATGGGGCCATGTATCGTGAGATTTTGAGCCAAAACCTCCTTCCATCAGTGAGAGCTTTGAATGGTTGACCAAATGCTTATTTTCCACCATAATTTACAAATAAATTCTTTAAAATTCCTACAATGTGAATTCCTAGATTATTTTTTTCACATTCTGTCTCTCACAGTTGAAGTGTACCTATGATGAAAATTACAGACCTCTGTCATCATTTTAAGTGGGAGAACTTGCACAATCGCTGGCTGACTAAATACTTTTTTGCCCCACTCTATGTATATATACAGTATATGTATATATATATGTATATATATATATATATATATATAAGCCGAAGACTAAAATGAGTGCGTGTCTCTCACTAGTCACCAGCCAGCAACATTTTACAACTGGTAGCATATTTCCTATTCCTAGTCTTTGTGCGACACTAGTATGGACATCAAGTATTAATGATCTGTGAGGGAACAGGACGTGTTTGTGTGGAAAAACTACACCTTGCTCTGCAGGAGATGGCAAAGACCTGTATTGAAATTATTTTATTGCGTTGTCATTAGAGTTTTTTTTCAGTAGATCCCAATTTTTAATCACATGCATCAATATTTTCCATTTAAATGACAGGATCCAGTTTGTGTTTATTGATAAAACATATTTAAATATAACTAAAATAATCAACATACTAGTGATGTCCCAATGCCAATATTTTGGTACCAGTACCAACATTTATTTCTGTACTTTTCAAAATAAAAAGGGACAGCAAAAAATTGCATTGGCTTTATTTTAACAAAAAAAATCTTACTGTACATTAAACATATGTTTCTAATTGCAAGTTTGTCTTTAAATAAAATAGTGAACATACTAGACAACTTGTCTTTTGGTAGTAAGTGAACAATAAAAGGCTCATAATTTAGTCTGCTGATGTATGCCGTAACATATTGTGTCATTCATAGAGCTATTATTTTGTCAACATTAAACGAGACAAGCTGCAAAAATGGATTATTAATAATGTTCTCCCGAAATGCGTTTGTCATTGTTGTTTGGTGTGGGTTCACAGTGTGGCGCATATTTGTAACAGTGTTTATACGGCCACCCTCAGTGTGTCCTGTATGCCTGTTGACCATTCACTTATGCGTGTGTAAAAGCCAAATATATTATGTGACTGGGCCGGCACGCAGTTAGTATGGAAGAAAAGCGAACATGACGACAGGTTATAGAGAACGTATGCCGTAACATATTGTGTCATTCATAGAGCTATTATTTTGTCAACATTAAACGAGACAAGCTGCAAAAATGGATTATTAATAATGTTCTCCCGAAATGCGTTTGTCATTGTTGTTTGGTGTGGGTTCACAGTATGGCGCATATTTGTAACAGTGTTTATACGGCCACCCTCAGTGTGACCTGTATGCCTGTTGACCATTCACTTATGCGTGTGTAAAAGCCAAATATATTATGTGACTGGGCCGGCACACAGTTCGTATGGAAGAAAAGCGAACATGACGACAGGTTGTAGAGAACGTATGCCGTAACATATTGTGTCATTCATAGAGCTGTTATTTTGTCAACATTAAACGAGACAAGCTGCAAAAATGGATTATTAATAATGTTCCCCCGAAATGTGTTTGTCATTGTTGTTTGGTGTGGGTTCACAGTGTGGCGCATATTTGTAACAGTGTTTATACGGCCACCCTCAGTGTGACCTGTATGCCTGTTGACCATTCACTTATGTGTGTGTAAAAGCCAAATATATTATGTGACTGGGCCGGCACGCAGTTCGTATGGAAGAAAAGCGAACATGACGACAGGTTGTAGAGAACGCTAAAGGCAGCGCCTTTATGGCACGCCCCCAATATTGTTGTACGGGTGGAAATCGGTAAAAATTCGGGAGACAGGGAGATTTTCGGGTGGGGCCCTGAACTTCGGGAGTCTCCAGGGAAAATCGGGAGGGTTGGCAAGTATGAGTATGAGCAGTGACTGCAGTGCATTATAGTACCGGCGGGCCAGCTCGAATGTTAATTTGATATTGCCTCGAGGGCCAAATTAAATTACACGGCGGGGCAGAATTTGACGCCCATGTTGTACAATGTGAAGTGAAGTGAAGTGAATTATATTTATATAGCGCTTTTCTCAAGTGACTAAAAGCACTTTACATAGTGAAACCCAATATCTAAGTTACATTTAAACCAGTGTGGGTGGCACTGGGAGCAGGTGGGTGAAGTGTCTTGCCCAAGGACACAACGGCAGTGACTAGGATAGCTGAAGCGGGAATCGAACCTGCAACCCTCATGTTGCTGGCACGGCCACTCTACCAACCGAGCTATACCGCCGGGCGTCTCTCCTCAAATTGAGCCAAATTGAATCCTGTCTCTGTTGAATTCTTTGCTTCCTGTCTTGTTTAATAGATGTCATCAGTGTTTGAACCTGACAGGTAATAAATAAAAGCAGTACAAGTCAAAGTTCTTTAGGAAGAGTGTTTTATTGTGTTGTATGGACTTAGAAGCCTAAACATCGTTATTTAAGCACCATGGATGATCATGAATTGCACATTTATCGTCATCAATAGAACATCATTTACAGAAATTGTATACCAGTGCTTGTACTCTGCTTTGCCTGTGGTGCTTTTTGAAGGGCGGAAGTACATTAGTGGTGTTGCCTCATGATGTGGCCTCTGTTCCAAAGTTGTCTTTACACAACATCTTCCTTTGTCATCAGCATGAAAAGTCCAATATTGTCAAAGTCCTGCTGCTTTTCTTCTCACTGGAGCCGCTCAAGTTTTTTTCAAAGACGATTAAAGGGGAACATTATCACATTTTCAGAAGGGTTAAAACCAATAAAAATCAGTTCCCAGTGGCTTATTGTATATTTCCAAGTTTTTTTTCAAAATGATACCCGTCACGCAAAATCCCGAAAAACTGCTTCAAAATGCCTGATTTTCACCATCGCTACAGTTGTGATCAAAATTATTCAACCCCCACACAATTTTGGTGTTTTAGCAAGTTGGACATTTATTCCGTATTTTGTTTATAGTCATATCAAATAAAGATGTGTCAAATAGACAAATGCAACTTCGATTGTAACACTGTATTTTACAAAATACCAAAAAAGGACATTTTTCTTAATATCTCATTGACAAAATGATTCAACCCCCTAGTTACATGCATCTTTAGTACTTAATAGAACACCCTTTGGCAGTAATTACATCCTTCAAACGTGATACATAAGCTTCTTGCAACCATCTACAGGTATTTTAGCCCATTCCTCTTGGGCAAAGGCCTCCAGTTCATTCATATTCTTGGACTTGCGTGCTGCAACTGCCTTCTTCAAGTCCCACCACAGGTTTTCTATAGGATTTAGGTCTGGCGACTGTGAAGGCCACTCCAGAGTCTTCCAGCCCTTCTTCTGCGACCACTCTGATGTTGATTTGGAGGTATGCTTGGGATCCTTGTCCTGTTGGAAGGTCCAAGGTCTCCCAAGCCTCAGCTTGGTCACTGACTTCATGACATTTGCAGCTAATATATCCTGCTAGGAAATAGAATTCATAATGCCTTGAACGCGCTGGAGATTCCCGGTACCTGAGGCAGAGAAACAGCCCCAGAGCATGATTGACCCCCCACCATGCTTAACAGTAGGCAAGGTGTTATTCCCTTTTGTAAGCTGCATTTTTTCTCCTCCAGACATAACGTTGATTCATAGGCCCAAAGAGTTCCACTTTTGTCTCATTACTCCATAGAACAGTTTCCCAAAACCTTTGGGGTTTGTCCAGATGATTTTTGGCATACTGGAGTCTATTTTTCTTGTGCCTGGTAGTCAGAAGTGGGGTGCGCCTGGGAGTTCTGGCATGGAGGCCTTCATCTGGTAGTGTGCGCCTTATTGTCTGGGACGAAACCTGCGTTCCCCCCTCTGCAATGTCCTGATGTAGTTCCTCAGCTGTTACCCGGGGGTTTTTCACCACTGTACGCACAGAGCATCCTCTTTCTACCACGCCCATGTAGTGTTTCCACTGTGCCTTTAGCTTTAAACACGCGAATGATGCTCCCAACTGTGTCTCTTGGAATGTGTCTTTGCTATTTTCTTATATCCATATCCTTTCTTATGAAGAGAAATGACCTCCTCTCTTGACTTCTTTGACCACTCCCTGGACTTCACCATGTTGCAAATACACCATTGACCATCTACAAGAAGCTGAGCGTCACAGTCTTTTTCAATCAGTTTAATTGTTGCTCGTTATGGTTTTAATCACATCTACAGGTGTTTTCAACACCTGATTGAAAAGACCTTATTCAAATTCTGTTCTTAAGAGTTGTGATCTTCAAGGGGTTGAATAATTTTGTCAATGAGATATTAAGAAAAATGTCCATCCATTTCCACCGCTTATTCCCTTAAGGGGTCGCGGGGGGCGCTGGCGCCTATCTCAGCTACAATCGGGCGGAAGGCGGGGTACACCCTGGACAAAAAAATGTCCGTTTTGGTATTTTGTAAAATACAGTGTTACAATATAAGTTGCATTTGTCTATTTGATACATCTTTCTTTAATATGACTATAAACTAAATACGGAATAAATGTCCATCTTGCTAAAACACCAACATTTTGTGGGGGTTGAATAATTTTGATCACAACTGTATATCCACCCGTCCATTTTCCTGTGACGCCACTGCGTGATGCCAATACAAACAAACATGGCGGATAGCACAGAAATATATAGCGACATTAGCTCGGATTCAGACTCGGATTTCAGCGGCTTAAGCGATTCAACAGATTACGCATGTATTGAAACGGATGGTTGGAGTGTGGAGGCAGATAGCGAAAAAGAAGTTGAAGAAGAAACTGAAGCTATCGAGCCATAGCACGACAGACAACGGCAACGAGGACGAATTCGGCGATCGCCTTCTAACCAACGATTACATCTTTTGACCACTGGTGCAACTTGAATCCGTCGACTGGTATGTGTTTGTTTGGCATTAAATGTGGGTGGAGGGAAAGGCTGGATGCAAATATAGCATCAACAAAACTCACCTTTGAGATTTTGTTGACTTTATCGTTGGGAATGCATCTGCTTTGAGTGTCGCAAGATATCCACACATCTCTGTCGGAGCATCGCTATCGTCGGTAGCGGTGCTACGACAGAACAGAACAAACGAGGGACTTTTGCATCTTTTGACAACTGGGGCGACTTCAATCCGTCGATTGGTATGTCTTTGTTTGGCATTAAATGTGGGTGGAGGGAAAGGCTCGATGCAAATATAGTCACAAATGAGGCATACTGATGCAATATGTACATACAGCTAGCCTAAATAGCATGTTAGCATCGATTAGCTTGCACTCATACCGTGCGCATATATGTCTGATTAGCACATAAGTCAATAACATCAACAATACTCACCTTTGTGATTTCGTTGACTTTATCGTTGGGAATGCATCTGCTTTGAGTGTCGCAAGATATCCACACATCTCTGTCGTAGCATCGCTATCGTTGGTAGCGATGCTACGACAGAACAGAACAAACGAGGGACTTTCGCATCTTTTGACAACTGGTGCAACTTGAATCCGTCGATTGGTATGTGTTTGTTTGGCATTAAATGTGGGTGGAGGGAAAGGCTCGATGCAAATATAGCTACAAATGAGGCATACTGATGCAATATGTACATACAGCTAGCCTAAATAGCATGTTAGCATCGATTAGCTGGCAGTCATGCCGTGCGCATATATGTCTGATTAGCACATAAGTCAATAACATCAACAAAACTCACCTTTGTGATTTCGTTGACTTTATCGTTGGGAATGCATCTGCTTTGAGTGTCGCAAGATATCCACACATCTCTGTCGTAGCATCGCTATCGTCGGTAGCGATGCTACGACAGAACAGAACAAACAAGGGACTTTCGCATCTTTTGACAACTGGCGCAACTTGAATCCGTCGATTGGTATGTGTTTGTTTGGCATTAAATGTGGGTGGAGGGAAAGGCAAGATGCAAATATAGCTACAAATGAGTCATACTGATGCAATATGTACATACAGCTAGCCTAAATAGCATGTTAGCATCGATTAGCTTGCAGTCATGCCGTGCGCAAATATGTCTGATTAGCACATAAGTCAATAACATCAACAAAACTCACCTTTGAGATTTCGTTGACTTTATCGTTGGGAATGCATCTGCTTTGATTGTTGCAAGATATCCACACATCTCTGTCGTAGCATCGCTATCGTCGGTAGCGATGCTACGACAGAACAGAACAAACGAGGGACAATAAAGTTCGCAACATTTGGTCGCTAATAAAAAATCCTTGTCTGTACCGGAGGTAGCAGACGATGTGCGCATGACGTCACTTAGCTTAGAGCTCCTCACATCCTCACATTGTTTACAATTATACCCACCAGCAGCTAGAGCGATTCGGACAGAGAAAGCGACAATTCCCCCATTAATTTGAGCGAGGGTGAAAGATTTGTGGATGAGGAAAGTGAGAGTGAAGGACTAGAAAAAAAAAGTAAAAAAAAAAAAAAAGGCGAGGGCAGTGAGAGCGATTCAGATGTTATTAGACACATTTACTAGGATAATTCTGCAAAACCCTTATCTGCTTATTGTGTTACTAGTGTTTTAGTGAGATTACCGTATTTCCTTGAATTGCCGCCGGGGCGGTAATTAATTTAAAACCTGTCCTCACTCCTGCGCTTACCAAAAAGGCATGCGGTAAAATTAAGCATGCGCTAATTGTTTTGAAACCTCTTACCAAAAGGTATGCAGTAAAATTTTGAGTGTGATGTAAGCTTGGACCTTAAATCCTACTGAATAGCTCTTAATCTTCTTCCCTTAATGCGATTTCAAATTACCGGTATTGAAATCATCCTTTTTCATTTTGAAAATGATGACAGGGGAAGTGTCACTCGTGACGTCACGAGTTTGACCAGGCGGTAAAACTAAGCATGCGCTAATTATTTTGGGAAGCGAGTTTGACCCGGCAGTAATTCAAGGCAGGCGCATACTATATGCCCTGCGGCAGTTCAAGGTATATGGTACCTGAAAGTCGGAGGGGTGTGGCCACGGGTGTGGTGACCGCCAGTGTCTCCGGTGGGAGGGGTTAATAGTCCGCAGCAGCAGGAGGACGCAAGCTCCGGTTATGTCTACGGTAAGAGCCGACTTATTACCACAATTTTCTCACCGAAACCTGCCGGTTGACATGTGGTAGAGAACCATGTTCGCTTGACCGCTCTGTTCCATAGTAAAGCTTCACCTTCGGGAATGTAAATAATAAACACCGGCTGTGTTTGTGTTGCTAAAGGCAGCCGCAATACACCGCTTCCCACCTACATCTTTCTTCTTTGACGTCTCCATTATTAATTGAACAAATTGCAAAAAGATTCAGCAACACAGATGTCCAGAATACTGTGGAATTATGCGATTAAAGCAGACCACTTATAGCTTGGATCGGGCTGGAAAAAAATGTCGCTACAACCGGTGACATCAAACGCACGCGTCATCATACCGCGACTTTTCAACAGGACACTTCGCGGGAAATTTAAAATTGCAATTTAGTAAACTAAAAAGGCCGTATTGGCATGTTTTGCAATGTTAATATTTCATCATTGATATATAAACTATCAGACTGTGTGGTCGGTAGTTGTGGGTTTTTTGTGCTATGGGGCCATTTTTGACAGGTTTGCTCATTGCAGGTGCTGCTGGGTGAATGCCTGCAAATGCTTCCTGCTGTTTAAAGCTTTGAACCAGAAGTACAAGCGCCGTTCTGTCTTCTAATCAACCATAGCTTTTCTACTTGTATGGATTCTTCATTCATCACGCCAAGCAGTGTTTTTAAGTCTTACAATGTAACTAAAACAATTCATACTTACTAAACCGTTCCATGTTTGATGTCTGTAGTTGTGTTTTCATGCATATTTGTATGTGCTCTCGTAATGTAACAAAGTTAGCGTTGTTTTCATGCTAACACGTCTGTGTTAATATTATTAACTTACAACGGCATTAATTTTGTATTGTTTCAATTGCACAAATTCCTCAGTAAATTTACCAAAACGTCACCGTGGAGTTATTGTGTCGGTTAAGCTAATTGGAGAGGCTTCTGTTTTGTTTGATCAGCCGTTTTACATGCCTTAACAATTAAGGTATGTAAATAAACATTAACAAATTATTTCATATATATTCATGGATTATTGTCCGGTTTGAGTGAATACATTTTTTTCTAAAATTTAGTAGGTACGGCTTATACATCTGTGCCCTCTTTAGGGTAATCTGCTCCAGTATTGGTTTTCCAGCTGCATACATCAATAGAATACAATGTTGTCCTTATCATTGCCACACGTGCAAGAAAACAACAAAGTTGTTCTAAACTGACAGCATTTATAAAAAGTAAATGTTTTTCTATACTGTACACATTACTCCATCTAAGCACATTTTTTCATGTTATATGACCAAAAACTATTCGTGAGTATGCCTCATTAAAAAAAAAATGTCAAACGTAAGCACGTTGCATCGTGAATTTAGATATTCACTGTTAAATAGACGTCTTTTAAACCGATTTAATAGCCAATAAAAAATAAGTTCATAATGTTTGGGACTTGGGACATTTTAGTCACTTCGTGTCTTTTCCATTTTTTTTATTTTTAAGAGACATTTTTAGAAATAAAGTTGTCACTGGTCACGCTGCGCTTTGAATATAATATTTTCAACAGATCACAGAATGAAACAACAAAACACAATATACATTAAAATAGATGTAGAGTACAGGTCAAAAGTTTGGACACACCTTCCCATTTCAACGGGTTTTCTTTATTTTCATAGATTGTCACTGAAGGCATTAAAACTATGACATCTGGTAAGTGAAAACCCTTTCAGGTGACTTTAAGCTCATTGAGAGAATGCCAAGAATGTGCAAAACAGTAATCAGAGCAAAGGGTGGCTATTTCTAAGAAACTAGAATATAAAACATGTTTTCAGTTATTTCACCTTTTTTGTTAAGTACATAACTCCACATGTGTTCATTCATAGTTTTGATGACTTCAGTGGCAATCTACAATGTAAAAAGTAATAGTAATAAAATTAAAATAACCCTTTGACTGAAAAGGAGTGTCCAAAATTTGGGCCTATACTGTATATGTATGTATTTCTATCTATTTATTTGTATGTATTTATATATATATATATATATATATATATATATATATGTGTGTGTGTACTGTGTATATATATGTGTGTATATATATAAATATATATGCGTATATATACGTATACACACATATATATACGTGTATATATATGTGTGTAGATATATATATATATATATATATATATATATATAAATACATATATATGTGTGTTTGTGTATATATATCTATATATGTATGTATATATATTTACATCTATAAATGAGTGTATATATATGTGTATATATCTATGTATGTATGTATGTATATATATATATATTTACATATATATATGTACAGTACAGGAAAAACATATATATTTTTGTATAGCATATTTTACCATTGGTTCTAAATTAAGCATTTTTCAAGCATAAACATGTCTAAACACTCTACAAATATCAATAGCACAGTATTATTCGCCAATAGAGGGCACTAGAAATATCAGAGCACGTTGTTTAGTGTCCTGGCCACTGATTGGTTAAGCAAAAGACAACATTATTATATTTGATGAGGTGTTATTTCATGTCCAGAAGGCTCTCATAATGTTGAAAAGCGTATTTAGAAAGCGGCAAACAGTTTTGTTTTTTTCGCTCTAGCTATGAAAATATTCGATTTATAATGAATGATTTGTACTTTGCGGAAATTAATTTATTGCGGTCATGTACGTAACTAATTAACAGTTATAAACGAGGGACGACTGTATGTACCAAAGTTCTAAAATTTACAGCGCAAATAAACCGCAAAAATGTATCCCTCTTTTCTAAAGTCTTAATTTGTCTGATATGTTATGTGAATATATTATTTATTCACGGCCCTATAATATTAGAGCATCCAAACATTGTCCTGTGTGTGTGTGTGTGTGTGTGTGTGTGTGTGTGTGTGTGTGTGTGTGTGTGTGTGTGTGTGTGTGTGTGTGTGTGTACTGACAATGCTTACTTAATGGGGACATCGCTCTGTTTACACCTTTTAGGGGACCTCTGACGGTATGGGGACCAAAAAAACAAGTCCACTAAAGGGAAACCTTTATAAATGATAGTCAGATCCATTCTGAAGATGCCTAAGTGATTTTTAAGCTTTGGCCCATATTTAATTTGAAATTTTTTTATATTTTTTTTAAATGGTCCTCAGTATTTACGAACAAATGTGTGTGAATTATGCAAAATGATTTAAATTTGGTCCTCATGAACCATATTAACTGTTTTCCCCACGGTCCCCAGTAAGAATGATCAGCACATTACTTCATCAATCCAGACATTTAAAGACGTGTATGAGCTAACTGGGCAGTGGCCAATAAACCTAATTTTTTTAGGCCTCCACAACTTGTAGAAAGGGTGGTCCCCACAAGTTATGATCAACAACTTGGTCCCCGTTCCAAATGATAACCTGTGTGTGTGTGTGTGTGTGTGTGTGTGTGTGTGTGTGTGTGTGTGTGTGTGTGTGTGTGTGTGTGTGTGCGTGCGTACGCGTGCGTTCTGGCAATTCTGACTTTATGGGGACATCGCTCTGTTTACACAGTCACCTTTAGGGGACTTCTGACGGTATGGGGACCCAAAAAAAAAACTGGTCCCCTAAAGTGAAACCTTTTTAAATGATAGCCAAATCCATTCTGAAAATGCCTAAGTGTTTTTTAAGCTTTGGCCCATATTTATTTGAACTTTTTTTGTTTTGTTTAAATGGTCCTCAGTAGTCACGTACAAATGTGTGTGAATTGTGCAAAATGAGTTAAATTTGGTCCCCATGAACCATATTAACTCTTTTCCCCAGGCTCCCCAGTAAGAATGATCAGCACATTACTTCATCAATCCAGAGATTTAAAGACATGTATGAGCTAACTGGGCAGTGGCCGTTTCACCTATTTGTTTTTAGGCCTCCACAACCTGTAGAAAGGGTGGTCCCCACAAGTCATGAACAACAACATGGTCCCCATTCAAAATGATAACCAGTGTGTGTGTGTGTGTGTGTGTGTGTGTGTGTGTGTGTGTGTGTGTGTGTGTGTGTGTGTGTGTGTGTGTGCGTGCGTGCGATCTGGCAATTCTGACTTTATGGGGACATCGCTCTGTTTACACAGTCACCTTTAGGGGACTTCTGACGGTATGGGGACCAAAAAAAAAACAAGTCCACTAAAGGGAAACCTTTTTAAATGATAGTCAGATCCATTCTGAAGATGCCTAAGTGATTTTTAAGCTTTGGCCCATATTTATTTTGAACTTTTTTTATATTTTTTTTAAAAGGTCCTCAGTATTCACGAACAAATGTGTGTGAATTATGCAAAATGATTTAAATTTGGTCCTCATGAACCATATTAACTGTTTTCCCCAGGGTCCCCAGTAAGAATGATCAGCACATTACTTCATCAATCCAGAGATTTAAAGACATGTATGAGCTAACTGGGCAGCGGCCGTTTCACCTATTTGTTTTTAGGCCTCCACAACCTGTAGAAAGGGTGGTCCCCACAAGTCATGAACAACAACTTGGTCCCCATTCAAAATGATAACCAGTGTGTGTGTTTGTTTCCGGACAGATAGGACACTAATGGGTAAATGATTTAGAAGAACGTGAAAGAGTGATGAAGGTTATTTATAGATCACTTCAGAAAACAGAAAGTCTATTTGTGGCCTGACTGTCATGGTCAGGCGGCCATTTGCAGCCACGCCTCTCCGCTAATCACATGACTGCTCTCCGTCAGGCAGAGTGGAGTGGACACTAATTACTTGACTGCACTTGAACGCCTCACGTGGTCTTATATCAACATTGTTCTCAGGCCGGCAGCATCAAGCAGAAGTACAGACAGACTTTGTATTAAGTCCTTAGAAATGTCTTCCAGCGACATTCTTGCCGTGTCCCACTCTGCTTCTGACCGAGTGGTGGTGTCACAAGACCAGGGGATCTTCGGCAGGGTCTTGCTGCCCCGGCAGCTTTTGCTCGGCACAAAGAAATCGTGTCTTGAGGGCAGTCAATGACATTTGATCCATTTGCGTAATTATCTGTGGCAAAACCAAACTGTTTCATCATCCGAGATTGTTATGCCCGTCATAGTAATTCGAGATGACAAGATAATTGACATGATTTGATGGCTAAGAAATGTCAGCTGCTTGTTGATTAATTGATTGTGTTTTTGAAGCAACCGAGGTGATAATGTGCAATATGTGGCGGTGACCAGCAGAGGCGCTGTTCATTCTTTTTCAACAAGTTAGTGGTGTAAGTCCTGAAGAAAAGACAATTTTTTGTCATTCAGATTTATTATCACTAGAGGTGGGAATCTTTGGCCTCCTCACGATTCAATCAATCAATCAATGTTTATTTATATAGCTCTAAATCACAATTGTCTCAAAGGGCTGCACAAGCCACAACAACATCCTTGGTTCAGAGCCCACAAAAGGGCAATGAAAAACTCACAACCCAGTGAGTTGTCAATGTACTTTAGCGTCCTCTACAACCAGTCGTCACATCCGTTTTTCCTCCGTACAAACAGCGTGCCGGCGCAGTCACATTATATGTGCGGCTTTAACACACACGTAAGTGAATGCAGGGTATACTTGGTAAAAACAACTTCAGCACTGTTACAAATATGCACCACACTGTGAACCCACACCAAACAAGAATGACAAACACATTCGGGGGAGAACATCCGCACCGAAACAGAACAGAACAAATACCCACAACCCCTTGCAGCACTAACTCTTCCGGGACGCTACAATATACACCCCCCCTCACCACCAACCCCTTACTCTAGATACCCAGAACCCCTTACCACTTGCGTACTTATACGCAGCATAGCTCGGTTGGTAGAGCGGCCGAGCCAGCAACTTGAGGGTTGCAGGTTCGATTCCCGCTTCCGCCATCCTAGTCACTGCCGTTGTGTCCTTGGGCAAGACACTTTACCCACCTGCTCCCAGTGCCACCCATACTGGTTTAAATGTAACTTAGATATTGGGTTTTACCATGTAAAGCGCTTAGAGTCACTAGAGAAAAGCGCTATGTAAATATAATTCACTTCACTTCACTGTGGTGTCAGAAGAGTAGAACATACAATGGAATTTGGAGGAAAAAAAGTGTAAAAATAAGAATTGGCAAGTCACTAAACATGAAGTACACGTTTGTGTACTTATGGACTAAGTACATCATATCAAAAGGTGATTCTTAGTTTTTATTCTAATTAGGGTCCAATAAGCCCAAATAGCAAAGAGAAATAAAAAATAAAAAAGCATGTAAACAAACAGCTTGGGCCTTAAGAGGTTAATTACAAAAATGCATTAAGCTCTGTACAAAAATATTTTTCATCCAATAAAGGTATAAATGCATGTATAAACAATACAATCAAATATTTATTTTTATTTCAAATTTACATTTTCAGTTACGACATTTAAATTCAGAGAAACTGTATGTTGTATATTTTAATGTACCATATTTCTTTGAATTGCCGCCGGGGCGCTAATTAATTTAAAACCTCTTCTCACGCCGGCGTTTACCAAAGGCATGCGGTAAAGAAAAGCATGCGCAAATTATTTTAAAAGCTCTTACCAATGGCATGCGGTAAATTTAGGCCTGCGCTTATAATTTTGAGTGTGATGTAAGAATACCATCATGAAAAGCACATTTAGTAAAAAAAAAAAACGTTATTATGGTCTTACCTTTACTTATAAATGAAGTCCATGCCAGCTCCTTCTGATCAAAAGCATCGATAACTTGTTTATAGAAGTCTTCCTTATCTTTCTTCAGTTTTAAAAGTCTCGCCGTCTCGATGGAGATTTTCCTTTATTACTTCTTGCTTTGATTGAACGTCCAGTTTAGAAAACAGTTTTATTTTAGATATGTAATCCTCCATGTTAAAAGTGCAAGCGAGAGGAAAAAAACTAAACGATCGCTGCTCACTCTTGCTGCTTGTTGTCACTTCTTCTGCAGCCAAGTAGTCGCAAGAAGGATCACTAGCGCCCTCTACCACCAGGAGGCGGGAGTCATTTAATGACTCATATTTGACACACGCAGCTACGGTATATTAATAAAACATAGCTGCTTACTGTTTTTTTAGCATATTCAATAGCTTGGACCTTAAATCCTACTGAATAGCTCTTAATTTTCTTCCCTTTATGCGATTTCAAATTATTGAAGTCAGCCTCCTCCATTTTCAAAATGATGACAGGTGAAGTGTCACTCGTGACGTGACGTGTTTGACCCGGCGAAATTCTACGCGTATGCCAATTATTTGGTGAAACGAGTTTGACCCGGCAGTAATTCTAGGCAGGCGCATACTATATACCCGGCGGCAATTCAAGGAAATGCGGTAATTGTTCACTTTTCCTTTTTTTTTTTTTTTTAAAGGAACATGTAAGAATACAAAATTAGATGTACAACCGAATACGGAAAATAATATTAATGAAAATGCTTTTAAAATATTTTAAATTTTAAATTGTCATTTTTTGTTTTAACATTTTAATGTAATTGTGGCTTTTTCCCATTTTTGAGGTCTTTCCGGAGTATTTTGATAGCATAAATGAATGTTTTCAACAATGAAAATTATGCCTTTTTTCAATTTTGTATTTTTTTCTTAAATAAATATTATTTCAGCTCGTTAGTCATCTACTGCGATGAGGCGCGACTTGTCCAGGGTGTACCCCGCCTTCCGCCCGATTGTAGCTGAGATAGGCACCAGCGCCCCCCGCAACCCCATAAGGAATAAGCGGTAGTAAATGGATGGATGAATAGTCATCTAAATCCTTTCATAACATGGTCACTACTGCCTCGTTTCTCTTGTTATATTCTTATTTGACTGTTATATTTTTATTTTCATTGTTGCTTTTTATTTTTATTCTTGTAGTAATATGTTTCCATTTTTTTCCCATTCATACCCCCATTATTTAGTTACTACTTTTTAAATAATAATAATAATAAAAATTGATTTAATTTGCAAAGAGCACTTTACATTGAGCAAACAAGCTCAAAGTGCTACAGTGTATTATGATAAAAAGATAATAAAAATAAGTAAAAATAAAAACAAGAACAGCCTAATAGCTAGAACTAGTATGCATATATCTATAAAAAGGCTTTTTTATTTTTTATTTTTTTAAATAATGTTTTTTAAGCCTTTTTTAAAAGCATCAATTCTAAAAGCGATCTCAATTCTGTACACTGCTGCTGGAATTTTAATTTTTCTGAGGGAACTCTCCTAAAGGAATCAATAACGGTCTGTCTGTCTGTCTGTCTGTCTGTCTGTCTACATATCAATACTCTATTAAGCACTGTATAAAAGATTTTACACAAAAATGGCATAAGTGCATGTATAAAACTAACTAAAATAGTATTGAAAAATTTGTATTTTAAATTTTAGTTTTTAGTTTTAACTTTCAACATCATTTTGATTTCAATTTTCCTGAGGGAACTCTCCTGAAGGAATCAATAAAGTACTATCTGTCTATCTGTAAGTCTGTCTGTCTGTCTGTCTACATATCAATAATCTATTAAGCACTGTATAAAATATCTTACACAAAAATGTCATAAATGCATGTATAAAACAATAAACTAAAATAATATTAAAATATTTTCTATTTTAAATTGTAGTTTTTCGTATAGTTTAAAATAAAAATGTTTGTCTATCTGTGTTGGCCGTGCGATGAGGTGGCGACTTGTCTAGGGTGTACACCGCCTTCCGCCCGATTGTAGCTGGGATAGGCACCAGCGCCCCCCGCGACCCCAAAGGGAATAAGCGGTAGAAAATGGATGGATTGATAGTTATTAGTTTTAACTTTCAACATCATTTTAATTTAAATTTTCCTGAGGGAACTCTCCTGAAGGAATCAATAAAGTACTATCTGTCTGTCTGTCTGTCTGTCTGTCTGTCCGTCCTCCCGTCCGTCTATTAAGCACTGTATAAAACATTTTACACAAAAATGGCATAAATGCATGTACAAAACAATAAACTAAAATAGTATTAAACATATTTTTTATTTCAAATTGTAGTTTTTAGTTTTAACTTTCAACATGATTTTGCTTTTAATTTTCCTGAAGGAACTCCCCTGAAGGAATCAAAACTGTCTGTCTGTCTGTCTGTCTGTCTGTCTGTGTGTCTATCTACATATCAATATATTAAGCACTGTATAAAAGATTTTACACAAAAATGGCATAAATGCATGTATAAAACAAACTAAAATAGTATTGAAATTATTTGTATTTTAAATTTTAGTTTTTAGTTTTAACTTTTAACATTATTTTAATTTTAATTTTCCTGAGGGAACTCTCCTGAAGAAATCAATAAAGTAGTATCTGTCTATCTGTCCGTCTATTAAGCACTGTATAAAAGATTTTACACAAAAGTGGCATAAATGCATGTATAAAACAAACTAAAAATAGCATTAAAATATTTTTATTTAAAATTGTAGTTTTTAGTTTTTACTTTCAACATCATTTTAATTTACATTTTCCCGAGGGAACTTTCCTGAAGGAATCAATAAAGTACTGTCTGTCTGTCTGTCTGTCTGTCTACATATCAATACTCTATTAAGCACTGTATAAAAGATTTTACACAAAAATGGCATAAATGCATGTATAAAACAAACTAAAATAGTATTTAAAATATTTTTTATTTTAAATTGTAGTTTTTAGTATAATTTAAAATAAAAATGTTTGTCTATCTGTGTTGGCCGTGCGATGAGGTGGCGACTTGTCTAGGGTGTACACCGCCTTCCGCCCGATTGTAGCTGGGATAGGCACCAGCGCCCCCCGCGACCCCAAAGG
>NC_084624.1:12137484-12147484 GCF_033978795.1 Nerophis ophidion | reverse complement strand
GTGTGTGTGTGTGTGTTTATGTGTGTGTGTGTCTGCGGATCACGTTACTATTTGTATTATTTCCTGGAAAGGCGGTGTAGTAACCATCACAGCACCACACCATGAACACACAACAAGCCCGGTCATCCATCATTCAAAAAGTCTTATTTAAATGTAAAAAAAACCTGTTTTTTGTGTGCAAAAAAAAGTATTTTATTGCTGGTATCACATTCCAGGCGTACAAACGTGTAACAGCAGCCGTTCTTTACAGTTCTTTGAAGCACCCCCCCCCCCCCCCCTCACAGGAAGACACACCTCCACCAACTTACTGTACTGCACACATTTCCTCTGACTCAAACGCACACTTGCCTAAATATGGTCACATCCTGTCTGGCTCGCAGAGTCCGCCTTTATTACTCGGTTTCTGTCAGGCTGGTAGTAAAAAAATAATTGAAAAAAAGAGAGAGAGAGAAGGATGTGACTTCCACAAAGTCCTGGTTGCATGGAAGATTTTTTTGGAAGAGGACGTTTTGATGCCTGCGATGAGGAGGCGACTTGTCCAGGGTGTACCCGCGGCTTCCACCTGATTGCAGCTGCGATAAGCACCAGCGACCCCAAAGGGAATAAGCGGTAGAAAAATGGATGGATGGATGATGCATTTGTTTAGAAAGTCAAGGCCCGGGAATGATCGATCTACAGACCCCGTAGACTAGGGGTGTCCAAAGTGCGGCCCGGGGGCCAATTTTTAACGGCCCCATGGCACATTTTAAAAAAACTATTAAAAAAAAAACATAAAAAGTGGTATAAAAGAGCAAATGCAACAGGGACATTTTGCAATGTTTACTCTAATGACACACAGCTGCCATGCAGGCTGTTTCTTTCTTTAAAAAAAAAAATAATGAATCAAAATCAATGTCATTATGAACTATTGACCTATTCAAGGCTCCAATTACGTCACATTAAATATTCCACTTTGAGATATTTTTCTGGGCAAATGTTGGATATTTTGTGTTTGCCATACAAAAAACCGAGCTGTTTTTTTTTTTTTTTTCAAAGAAGGGCCTAAAACGAACAAACAAAAAACATAAACTACAAAAAAAACTTATAATTGACGAATAGATTTGAAGTTGATCTCGAGACCATTGTGTTGAAAGTAAACAGTAAAAAAAATATATATATATAAAATTTATTTTTTTACACTTTAATGAGTAGGAACCCTTTGGATCAGTGTGTTTTGTTTTTAAGTGTTATTGCACAAAAAAATAATAGTGAATTAAAATCAATGGTGTTATGAGTTGTTGACCTTTTCACGGCTCCAATTTTTATATAATCGCAAATATTCAACTTAAAAATTTTATTGGGTGAAAATATTGCATATTTTGTGTGTTTTTCCACAAAAAACATGGTTTTCTTTGACAAAAAGAGCATACAACTTAAATCTTTAAAAACCTCGTATTGACAGATAGACCTTATGCTGATCTAAAGATTTAAAACTTGAATAATAATACAAAAAATAATACTGAATAATGACACATTTTTAACATTTTGTTTTTACCAAAACCCTTTGGATCAAGCCTGAGTGGAGGCCTAAATGTTTATTTTTCTACATATATTGGATTGTTTTTTAAAATAAGTGGCTCCCAATTGCTTAGATTTTTTTAGTGAGCGGCCCTCAGTGGAAAAAGTTTGGACACCCCTGCCGTAGACCAATACTCCCATCAGTGTTGGCGCTAGGAATTTTCTAAGTCATACAAATGGTGTCCCGCAATATATTTTTGGGGTCCCTCTTTTTTGTAAGCGTTTTGAAAACAAACGATAAATGTATGCATTATCCTGTGACATCTCACATTGTCACATTCAACAATACTTAATTCATAAAAAAATAATAATACTAAGGAAAACACATTTTTATGCATATGTATACAAACCCCGTTTCCATATGAGTTTGGAAATTGTGTTGGACGTAAATATAAATGGAATACAATGATTTGCAAATCCTTTTCAACCCATATTCAGTTGAATGCACTTGCAAATAATAATTAACTTAGAATTTCATGGCTGCAACACGTGCCAAAGTAGTTGGGAAAGGGCATGTTCACCACTGTGTTACATCACCGTTTCTTTTAACAACACTCAATAAACGTTTGGGAACTGAGGAAACTAATTGTTGAAGCTTTGAAAGTGGAATTTTTTCCCATTCTTTTTTTATGTAGAGCTTCAGTCGTTCAACAGTCCGGGGTCTCCGCTGTCGTATTTTACGCTTCATAATGTGCCACACATTTTCCATGGGAGACAGGTCTGGACTGCAGGCGGGCCAGGAAAGTACCCGCACTCTTTTTTTTACGAAGCCACGCTGTTGTAACACGTGCTGAATGTGGCTTGGCATTGTCTTGCTGAAATAAGCAGGGGCGTCCACACTTAGATGGCAGCATATGCTGTTCCAAAACCTGTATGTACCTTTCAGTATTAATGGTGCCTTCACAGATGTGAAAGTTACCCATGCCTTGGGCACTAATGCACCCCCATACCATCACAGATGCTGGCTTTTCAACTTTGCGTCAATAACAGTCTAAATGGTTCACTTCCCCTTTGGTCCGGATGACACGATGTTGAATATTTTCAAAAACAATTTGAAATGTGGATTCGTCAGACCACAGAACACTTTTCCACTTTGCATCAGTCCATCTTAGATGATCTTGGGCCCAGAGAAGCCGGCGGCGTTTTTGGATGTTGTTGATAAATGGCTTTTGCTTTGCATAGTAGAGCTTTAACTTGCACTTACAGATGTAGCGACAAACTGTATTTAGTGACAGTGGTTTTCTGAAGTGTTCCTGAGCCCATGTGGTGATATCCTTTAGAGATTAAGGTTGTTTTTTGATACAGTGCTGTATGAGGGATCGAAGGTCATGGTCATTCAATGTTGGATTCTGGCCATGCCGCTTACGTGGAGTGATTTCTCCAGATTCTCTGAACCTTTTGATGATATTATGGACCGTAGATGTTGAAATCCCTAAATTTCTTGCAATTGCACTTTGAGAAACGTTGTTCTTAAACTGTTTGACTATTTGCTCACGCAGTTGTGGACAAAGGGGTGTACCTCGCCCCATCCTTTCTTGTGAAAGACTGAGCGTTTTTATACCCAATCATGGCACCCACCTGTTCCCAATTAGCCTGCACACCTGTGGGATGTTCCAAATAAGTGTTTGACGAGCATTCCTCAACTTTATCAGTATTTATTGCCACCTTTCCCAACTTCTTTGTCACGTGTTGCTGGCATCAAATTCTTAAGTCAATGATTATTTGCAACAAAAAAAATGTTTATCAGTTTTAACATCAAATATGTTGTCTTTGTTGCATATTCAACTGAATATGGGTTGAAAATTATTTGCAAATCATTGTATTCTGTTTATATTTACATCGAACACAATTTCCCATCTCATATGGAAACGGGGTTTGTAAAATGTCTCTGACAATCTGGCACTTTCTGTTTTGGAAATGACGTGTTTCGTGGCAATTCCAACTTTCATCACGGGGTCAGTTGCTGCGTAGAGTAGCGCTTTCCGTCATTTTCAGAAGGCTGCATTGCAAAAAAAATGAGGATAGGTTGATTGGCAACACTAAATGGTCCCTAGTGTGTGAATGTTGTCTGTCTATCTGTGTTGGCCCTGCGATGTGGTGGCGACTTGTCCAGGGTGTACAGCGCCTTCCGCCTGAATGCAGCTGAGATAGGCTCCGGCACCCTTTGCGACCCCAAAAGGGACAAACTGTAGGAAATGAATGGATGGATGGATGGATGGATGTGAGTCTGAATGTTGTCTGTCTATCTGTGTTGGACCTGTGATGAGGTGGCGACTTGTCCAGAATATACCCTGCCTTCCGCCTGAATGCAGCTGAGATAGGCTCTGGCACCCTTTGTGACCCCAAAAGTGGCAAATGGTAGAAAATGGATGGATGGATGGATGGATAAATTGACTTAATAGGGATTTCCTTTGAGACTGGGAAGATGTAGCCTTTTCTTCGCCTCCGTGGGCCCCAAACTTTTTAGTGTCCCAGGCGACACTGTGTCTTTGTCCCAAGTGTGAGCAGGAACAGGTGTCCAGTCCGGGCACAGTCGCAGTTTGTTTTTCCTTGTCCATAGTCTCATCCTCACTTAAAGAGTCGGAGATCTTTCATTCCACTCTCATTTCCAGTCATTTATTCTTGTGCGGTGCCCCTTCGGAACGGGCCCCTCCACCCTCCTTTTTTGCAGCACAACTGTGTCTATACAGGGACTCCTTGTGCAGGTTACCTCTTGAACTCTGAACAAAAAGGCAATGTTCTTTCTCCTTGGGCCTCTTACACTTATCTGACATCTTTTGTGAGAGGTAATCAGCTGCAGGCGCTGCAACACAGATAGGTCCAACTGAGCGAACATACAAACCCCGTTTCCATATGAGTTGGGAAATTATGTTAGATGTAAATATAAACAGAATACAATGATTTGTAAATCCTTTTCAACCCATATTCAGTTGAATATGCTACAAAGACAACATATTTGATGTTCAAACTCATAAACTTTATTTTTTTTGCAAATAATAATTAACTTAGAATTTCATGGCTGCAACACATGCCAAAGTAGTTGGGAAAGGGCATGTTCACCACTGTGTTACATCACCTTTTCTTTTAACAGCACTCAATAAACGTTTGGGAACTGAGGAAACTAATTGTTGAAGCTTTGAAAGTGGAATTCTATCCCATTCTTGTTTTATGTAGAGCTTCAGTCGTTCAACAGTCCGGGGTCTCCGCTGTCGTATTTTACACTTCATATAAGCCATTAATTTTCCATGGGAGACAGGTCTGGACTGCAGGCGGGCCAGGAAAGCACCCGTACTCTTTTTTTTACGAAGCCACGCTGTTGTAACACGTGCTGAATTTGGCTTGGCATTGTCTTGCTGAAATAAGCAGGGGCGTCCATGAAAAAGATGGCAGCATATGTCGTTCCAAAACCTGTATGTACCTTTCAGCATTAATGGTGCCTTCACAGATGTGTAAGTTACCCATGCCTTGGGCACTAATGCACCCCCATACCATCACAGATGCTGGCTTTTGAAATTTGCGTCGATAACAGTCTGGATGGTTCGCTTTGCCTTTGGTCCGGATGACACGATTTTGAATATTTCCAAAAACAATTTGAAACAAGGACTCGTCAGACCACAGAAGACTTTTCCACTTTGCATCAGTCCATGTTAGATGATCTCGGGCCAGAGAAGCCGGCGGGGTTTCTGGATGTTGTTGATAAATGACTTTTGCTTTGCATAGTAGAGCTTTAACTTGCACTTACAGATGTAGCGACCAAACTGTATTTGGCTTATGAACTTTGCGTCGATAACAGTCTGGATGGTTCGCTTCCCCTTTGGTCCGGATGACACAATGTCGAATATTTCCAAGAAAAATTTGAAATGTGGACCCGTCAGACCACAAAACACTTTTCCACTTTTATGCAAATATTTTGGAATTTGATGCCTGCAACATGTTTCAAAAAAGCTGGCACAAGTGGCAAAAAAGACTGAGAATGTTGAGGAATGCTCATCAAACACTTATTTGTGTTTTCTGCCATGATTGGGTATAATAGAAGCTTCCGTGAAATGCTCAGTCATTCACAAACAAGGATGGGGTGAGGATCACCATTTTGTTAACAAACGCGTGAGCAAATTGTCAAACAGTTTAAGAAAACAACATTTTTCAACCAGCTATTGCAATGAATTTAAGGATTTCACCATCTACGGTCCGTAATATTATCAAAAGGTTCAGAGAATCTGGAGAAATCGCTGCATGTAAGTGAGGATATTACGGACCTTTGATCCCTCAGGCGGTACTGCATCAAAAAGCGACATCAGTGTGTAAAGGCTATCACCCCAGGGCTCTGGAACACTTCAGAAAACCACTGTCAGTAACAACAGTTTGTTTCTACATCTGTAAGTGCAAGTTAAAACTCTAATATGAAAAGCAAAAGCCATTTATCAACAACACCCAGAAATGCCGTTGGCTTCGCTGGGCCCGAGCTTATCTAAGATAGACTGATGCAAAGTGGAAAAGTGTTCTGTGGTTTGAGGAGTCCCCATTTCAAATTGTTTTTGGAAAATGTGGACGTTGTGTCCTCCGGAACAAAGAGGAAAAGAAACCATCTGGATTTTTATAGGAACAAAGTTGAAAAGCCAGCATCTGTGATGGTATGGGGGTGCATTAGTGCCCAAGGCATGGGTAACTTACACATCTGTGAAGGCACCATTAATGCTGAAAGGTACATACAGGTTTTGGAGCAACATATGTTGTCATCCAAGCAACGTTATTATGGACGCCCCTGCTTATTTCAGCTTATTACAACAGCGTGGCTTCATAATAAAAGAGTGCGGGTACTTGACTCCCATTGAAAGTGTGTGGCACAATATGAAGCCTAAAATACCACAACGGAGACCCCGGACTGTTGAAGCTGTACATCAAGCAAGAATGGGAAATAATTCCACCTGAAATGCTTCAAAAACTGTTCTCCTCAGTTCCCAAACCTTTAGTGAGTGTTGTTAAAAGGAAAGACCATGTAACACAGTGGTAAAAATGCCCCTGTGCCAACTTTTTGCAATGCATTAAATTATAAGTTAATGATCATTTGCATTAACTATCTTGACTTTGCAGTCTATTCAATTGAATATAAGTTGAAAAGGATTTGCAAATTTTTGAATTCTGTTTTTATTTACAAATTACACAACGTGCCAACGTCAGTGGTTTTGGGTTTTGTACCCACATCCACACATGCCACACACGATTGTTCAAATGCACAATTACGCAGTCACTTTTTGCCTTTTTAAAAATTTTGTTCTCGTCTTTTTTTTATCCCTTGTGTCGCGGACCAATAAAACAAAAACAAAAACGCGCCTGCAAATGGCCCCTGGAGCACCCCTGCTGTAAACCCGGGTACTTTTAAGCGTGTAAAGTGCGTGCTCTTTCAGTCATAAGTGCGCAATGAATATGTATATTTATATATATATATATATATATGTACGTATGTATGTATATATGTATGTATGCGTATATATATGTATGTATGTTTGTATGTATATGTATATATATGTGTATATGTATATGTACATATATATATATGTGTATATACATGTATTTGTATGTATGTATATATATATGTATATATATATGTATGTATATATATGTATATATATGTATGTGTATATATGTGTGTGTATATATATGTATATATGTGTGTATGTATGTATGTATATATGTATGTATATATATGTGTATATGTATATATATGTATATGTATATACATACATGTATATGTATGTATGTATATGTGTATACATACATGTATATGTATGTATAAATATATGTATGTATGTATATATATATGTGTGTGTGTGTATATATATGTGTATATATATATACATGTATATGTATGTATGTATATATATGCATAAATATATGTATGTATAAATATATGTATGTGTGTATATATGTATATATATGTATGTATACATATGTGTGTATATGTATGTATATATATGTATGTGTATATATATGTATAAGTATATACATGCATGTATATGTATATATGTATATATATGTATAAGTATGTATATGTATAAATATATGTACGTATGTATATATGTATATATATGTGTGTATATATGTGTATATATATATGTATATATATGTATGTATGCATATATATGTATGTGCATATATATATGCATGTATATACTGTATGTATGCATATATATTTATATATCTATATATATGTGTATGTATATTTATATATGTGTGTATATATATATATATATATATATATATATATATATATATATATATATATACACACACCTCAAAAAAAGATCATAAAGTGTTGTTTTGTAGGGTGTTTTGTGCTAGTGGGCAACATAAATCAAAGCAATGGCGTGTCCAACAGTCATTTAGGGATAATAAATGATTGAGTAGTAAACCACAAATAAAAACTCGTGACACTGACTCATCCCCAAATTGCTTGGAATGTTGCTCCAGGAAGCACGAGTTCAACGTAACGTGAGCCGAACTTTCCCCACTGGTTTCATCTCAGACACGCACTCAGACAAATAACACAATTAATCAGGCGGGGGGCTGGCATTAAGGGGTCTCCTCCCTCAACCATCTAACACTTTCAAAAAGGCAGAGGAAAGACGCTCTGGGGGTCACACGGAGGCCACTTCCTCCGCAGCCCACTCTTGAAGAAGTCACCTCCTCTTTCTCCCCTTCACTTCCTTTTATCCCCCCCCTAACGCTCTTGTGACCTAGTCTTCGTTCTTGTCGGTCAGCGCCGAGGTCACTGGGTCCACCTGCTGCGTTGACTTCTGCACACCGCACTCACATTGTAGGCGTCTTATCAAGTCCGTGCACGGCAAAAACTGAAACCTACGTAAGATTAAATATCGCAAATAAGGGTGATATTTGCTTATATTCTGTCGGTCTGATAAGATCATTCTTCTCACTAAGCATTTATGTTAGTGTTTTACTTCTTTTAAGGGTTTTGGTCCAGAAATGATCTCAGTAAGATATTACTATTAATAGATTTTATGACCTATATTGAGTAAAACAATGCTTGAAACTAGAATATCAAGTGTTGCCAAGCTGTGTCATCAACACTCACAAGTATAAAACTACTTTTTTAAAGTAATAATTTCTTATTTCAAGCATGAAATAAAATATCATGACTTCGACACAATTGTGTCTCATAATTAAAACAGTTAGCAGCCAAGTGGACTTTGCTGTTTTATATTCAATGAAACAATAAAAAATAAGTACTCTTCCATCCATCCATCCATCCATTTTCTACCGCTTGTCCCGTTCGGGGTCACGAGGGGGAGGGGGGGGGGGGTCGCTGGAGCCTATCTCAGCTGCCTGCATTCGGGCGGAAGGCGGCGTACACCCTGGAAAAGTCGCCACCATACGTACTCTTATAGTAGAATAGTTGGCACAGTAGAGTAAACTGATAGTTAAAATTTAAACATTTAAAATGTGACATTTCAAACAATTTTGAACAGAAATAACTCATGCACATTCAGATAACTTCTTAAAAATTACAATCAAAAATTTTTTGCCCGGGGGCCGAGCTGTAATATATATATATATATATATATATATATAGGGACGGCGTGGCGCAGTGGGACAGTGGCCGTGCGCAATCCAAGGGTCACTGGTTCAAATCCCACCTAGAACCAACCTCGTCACGTCCGTTGTGTCCTGAACAAGACACTTCACCCTTGCTCCTGATGGGTCCTGGTTGGCGCCTTGCATGGCAGCTCCCTCCATCAGTGTGTGAATGCGTGTGTGAAAGGGTAAATGTGGAAGTAGTGTCAAAGTGCTTTGAGTACCTTGAAGGTAGAAAAGCGCTATACAAGTACAACCCATTTATTTATTTTTTATTTATATATATATATATATATATATATATATATATATATATGTGTGTGTGACCTATTTTTTTATTTTAATCTTCTATTCTTTTCTCCCATTCCCCCCTCCCCCTGTTTACCTGTATGTCATCTTTTTTGTAAGGGGCGCTGGAAGCCGGCAGACCCGTCAGCGATCCTGTTCTGTCTCCCTGTAATGTTTATCTGATCTTGAATGGGATTGTGCTGAAAATTGTAATTTTCCTGAAGGAACTCTCCTGACGGAATAAATAAAGTACTATCTAATCTAATCTAATCTATATGTGTATATATATGTGTGTGTGTATATATATGTGTGCGTGTATATATATATATATATATATATATATATATATATATATATATATATATATATATGTGTGTGTGTATATATATGTGTGTATATATATATATATATATATATGTGTGTGTGTATATATATGTGTGTATATATATATATATATATATATATATGTGTGTGTGTATATATATGTGTGTATATATATATATATATGTGTTTGTGTGTATATATGTGTGTATATATATATGTGTGTGTGTGTATATATATATAT